>NC_053026.1:361546679-361683983 GCF_003073215.2 Triticum urartu | reverse complement strand
AGAATAGCATCTCTACAGATCAATTGTTAGCAATGAAAAATATACCAAGAGATAAAGCAAAAGGCAGTACAATTTATTTGGAAAAGATGAATGCTAGCTATTATAATAGAACCAATTATATATGTCATTCCTCATTTAAAGAAAACACTTTATTGAGAGTGACATATTAATCAACTCATAAGTCCTAAATGAGTAAAGAAAGGACATTAATAGAGACGATTTGCGAACATGATGGTTGTTGTAAGGTGCAAGTATATAGGTGCAACAAAGAAAGCAAAACTGCTATTTGGAAGCTACTGGGCAACAAATGTTTCTGAAAATTGATGAACCAATCACACACACATATATACTATTTTATTAGCTGAATGAAACATGGTCCAACCAAGCACCGCAGGGAAGTCCTCGGCTTGATCAACCAACCATTGCATAAAGAAAATGTCAAAGGACGATAGCTAAAGAAAATATATAAGCTTAAGTGGCGAACAAATAGCTTTTGCACTCAGTGTATATAGCCATACTATTTATATACTAAAAGAATAGTCTGCTTGGTTGAAAGCTTTTTCTATACATATCTATCGTATCAAATCGATTTATAATTTAACTCCACAACAACCGAAATTGTAAGTGTGCACACATTTCAGGCACGTATCCTACTATGCAATAGATTTTAGAAGTATCATGAGAAACTAGAGAATTAACTTGCCTGCCTGACCTATCATCTGGAGATTAACAGAAGGCCGAACCAACACATCCAAGCATTTGTAGAATTGGACCCCAAACAATTGAGAAATGATGCCTAGAATGGAAAGGCTGCACAAGGCACACAAGAATAATCTAAAGCAGGGTAATCATAAAAATGGAATATTATCAACCTACCACAAAGCAGGATGCTGAACTATACAACTCATGTCTTTTCAGGAACATATTTGCACACAAAAAATTTAGATGCACAAAATAGAGCCAGGAAAGCTGGATACTATAATCTGAATCACCAAAAATCAGTTGAACTATTCATACCCAAAAGTAGGCAAAAGGGAGAGTACATATATTAGTTCTTCCAAACCATCTAAGACGGGTCATATTTAGCTGTAGGCAAAGAAAGGTACATTTCTGTAGTTATAGACTTATAGTTGCATAAGCACCATGCATGCGGTATGATGGCATCATGACCAAAACTATGAAATTCAAAAGACATTTTTGTACTAATTGGCTCCTCAGTGCAGTGGCGGAGCCAAGGGGGGGCGAGCAGGGGCCTGGCCCCCCCTAACGATCGAGCAAGCAGTCACCAGCCACCACGAGGTAATTAGCGATAACAACAGTGAACACTTGTACCTGGCCCCTCCTATCACCTCAAGGTAAATTCTGGAAAACGGCAAAGAGCCCATGAGAAAGCCCATTAATGGCCAGATGGCCACGTCCGTAGTTTCGTAGGTCGTGGCGCTCTCCCGTGATTAGCGTGTGCGTGGGATTAGCCCTTGCACCGCTGCCATCCGCTCCCCTGCCGCCTGCGTGCCCCTGGCCCTCCCTGCTCAACTTAGGATCAGATTGGATTCAAACGGCGACGCAGTTGCTTCACTTGTCGATTCATTAGGCTCGAGCCAATCGTACTAAACTTGCCAAGGTTAAGATCCTACAGTATATTCTAATCATTCTCAATTCTTTTTTTGTATGTGTGTAATTTATAGATTTCATTTATTCTCTTTGGGTGATCAGTGATGCCGTGAGATTTTTTATATTTTACTTGTTCAAGAAATCATCGTGATGCAAATTATCGTATACTAGTTCCTATATGTGGTGCAAATATTTCATATGACGAACTTATACAGTACAACAAATTCTGAAACTTCAGTTCAACGGCTATGAAGAGAAAAACACCATCAAGCATCAAGATTAATTCATTTCGAAGCATGTTGCTGCATCTAGTTATAACTCTCCCAATTTCAACGGCAAGTGTTTTTTTTACTACTAAAACTGTGAACACCCGTCTTAGAAGTAAAATGTGAGACGGCTTGCTTTGTCATGGCATGATAATCTACATTGATAAATAATTAGTAGATGCCTCATTTCTCTTATAAAATGTGGCGGAGGGAAACCCCTTCTCATAAAAATAATAATATAATTTGCAGCCAAGACCCCTTCTGATGAAATTATTAATATTAAGATTTTTTACTAGCAATCATGGAGGCAAATTTAAACTAATTCAAATGTAATGATCTTTTTATAGCACCAAAGCACCACCTATACGGGTTTTTTTTCTGCACTAGATATTTTTCTTGTCAACTTAGCTTGGCCCCCCCTATGTTCAAATCCTGGCTCCGCCCCTGCCTCAGTGAAGCTGGTACAGAAGAAGAGGATCGTACTGGGTATTGTTCTTATCTTTCTAGAAAAGAAAGGGTAAAAACTGATTCGGAGCTGTCTGCGGATAGGCAAATCTATTCATCTTGATTAACTAACGAGTTTATATACTTATTCCCTCGATTTTATTCTGTCTAGTAGGTTTGCAGTAGACGTGGGTACAGGTTACTCAATCTGAAAGCCGGAACGGTAGTGTTGGAGCAGATCAAACGACTGGGCCACTCAAATGTGATTTTCATCAGTTGGTCATCACAGATACTTGACTCGCATACTTCTTCCCTCGACTTTGTTCTGTCCAGTAGGTTCTGCAGTAGATGGAAAACAAACGAGATGTTTTGTCCTCAATGTGCTAATTCAAACTAAACAATCAGAATGAGGCGTGCTCTCTAGAGATGGAAAGCAACGAACTGAATGTCCCAGCAAAACAATAAACTGTACCACAAGAGTTTGAAGAATTTATTGGTTGCACCATTACTAATGAAGTTAACATCCACCCGCCAAATGATATTTGATCTAGGGGTAGGATAAACAGAACTAAGGGGAATAAAGAGAAGGGAAGCAGAAAAGGTAACAACAATAAGGCGAAGGTGTCGCAATTGTGCGAGATTCTATCTATTTGTTCGTGTTTAAGAATCAGCTTTTTTATCTGTCTGACTTCATGAACTTTTAATTGGATATTCACTCTTGCCGTGATACTTTTTTATTTGTGTGAATGACTTAGTTAATATTCATTCATCGTCATGTACAGTTTAGTTGCAACTGAAATATATGTACTTATAACTATCTGAATGCTTAGATTTTCATGTCTACATATATATGACCAAACAGCAAGTTAGAGGCTTGCAGAAAACACACACAAATCGCCAGATATCTTGTAATAATGCAGTATAGGATATCTTGCAGTTCCGGGCAATACTGACCAACTGACCATCTTCTTAATAGCCCCAAGCTACTGAGAAACCTGCAAACCCATCCAAACCAACAAAAATGACATTAGGAACAGACCCCTTGCATCACCTGCACTTCTCCAAGCTCTACTGATAGAGACATACCTTGCATCTGGTACTCATAGAAGCATGGGGGATGTGGCAGATATACAGGACAGGGGCCGTGTTCTCCGGCTCCTCTGGTTGCTTCTTCTCCCGAATCCTCTGCTCTTTCACCTCCAGAGGCTACAACAATCACAACACAACATCAGGGACAAGGAAAAGATGCATGTGCGTGTGTTTTTCTATTGGGTTCGATTTGGTTCGAAGGCAAAGCACGCACGCACCATGAAGTCCTTCCCCTCACGGTCTTGGAACCAGCCGAGCGCCGCAAGAACACCCGCCTCTGTTTCCTCTTCTTCTCCATCAACCCCATCTCCCTCAGTGAAACCTCCATGTAGCTCTCTCTGTCATTGAAGAATTCAGGTTATCAAATGTAAAAATGTACAATATATGTATTTCTCACTATCAAAATTGACCAGCGGCGCAGGACTGTAGAGTAAAAGACCAGCACGCTATGCATGCCTACCATGTTTCACAATGAAATAAAGCTGGATTGCAACTGAAATATCTCTCCTTGTATCTCCTATATCCCACACACCTAAATTAAACAAGCAAGTTAGCATGTCATTATTTACAAAGAAACACCACAACAACCTTATCAACTACTCCTTTCTTCTCTGTAGTTCTAATTTTTTAACAAGGTGCAATGATTTATCCCTATTTACTCTTACACTAAGATGTAAATTTAGTGTGTGGCATATATGTTAATACACCCAACCTAAAATCTGAGGAGAGTAAAAACTTATGCAGGACAGGAGCATCATGAGGCCTAGGTTGGGATCAGCTCACCTTCTAGCATAGGACGAACTCATCTGGACAGTACCAAATAGAAAATTCAATCCTTAACAATGTATTCAATAATATGAAAGAGAAATGCATCCTGTTACAGGCGAAGAAGCTCACCTTGCGCCTCATAAGTCCAGTCAACCAAGAGTTAGCTGCATTGTTCCAGATCTCATCTAATACTTTTGTCACTCGTTGCTCCACAATGTTCCAGATCTTAATATATTATCACTAAAGAAACATTCGTGAGAATATTTCGATCAGATTAGAGAATCAACTAATAACTATCAACTACTTTTTCGACGTTGTATTTTTATACGCACCTTAACAAGGCCAATCCAGCTATAGCCTGTAGGTTTGGCCCATGCGGTTGTGGACTATCTTGCATCTCCTCGTTTTATCCAAGAATCCAGTGATGGAAATCCACTCCCTCAAGCCGGAGAAGAAACATAGCTGAGAAAATCTCGCCGGAGAATAAGAACAGAGCATGGGCTGGTACTTACCAGGGTGATGCACATGTAGTTGGCCGGCGGGCGCGGAGGACTGCGCGAAGGGGACGGCGGAAGCGGGATCCGGCACCGGCGGCTCGAGGGGATGGGAGGCTCCCTGCCGCTACTGTCACTCCCCACGGTGAGGAGATGCAGTGGCTGCCGGCCAAGGAAGGAAGAGGCCGCGGCGGGGAGGCGGAGGAGGAGGCGCTCATGGTGGAGAACAGGAGGATGGGGGCGGAGTGCTGCGGCGGCTGTGGGGCTGGGCGTCTGGGCGAAAGGAGTCAGGCACGTCGCGCGCGGCGCGGGAAGTGCGGCCTGGCCCAAAGCGCTCTCACACGTTCAACGGGCTGACCCAGCCAATAAAGAAACCACTGACGAATAGGACCATCAGCCAACTCGGGCCACTCGTCATAATGCGAAAGGGTACCGGCGGGTGTGCATGCGACGATTCATCCTTTCCATCAACTGCAGACGAGCCAGGAACCCACGACGCGCACGCGGGGAAGTCTCACCCCGCCAATAGACAGGCGCAGAGAGCCCACCAGTCATGGAGGAGGAGAAAAAATAATAGCAAGGTAAAATGTGCAGTAAAGATCTAATGGTCTGGAAGACTCGGTTGACCGAAATCTGGCAGATCGAACGGTCAACGAAGGAGCAAATCGGGGGAGCTTCCTGATGGGGAGTCACCCAGCATCCTTATAGGTTAAAATTTCCCTTTTGTATTTTCTTTTACTTTAACCTAGTTTCTGTTTCTTTTAGTTTTACTTATTTTAGGTTTTATAAAATACAGCACTAGCCCCTAAATCAGTATTAGTAATTAGGCTACTGCCATACAAAGTTTGACACTTTAATAAAATAGGTTTGTTTTTGTTTATTATTTAAAAGCATTTGGTAATTGTTTTCAGCTACTGTTTTATTTATTTTAGGGAATTAAACAATCTAAAAAAATGTTGGTTAACCACCAATGTTAACAAATGAAAATTTGCCACATGATGAACATTTCAGTTTGCATGTTTTAAAACTTTGAATCTTGGACTGTAATTTGAATTTGATTTTGAACCGGGTTGAATCGAAGGGGGATTTAGCAACAGTGAAAACGATAATATCGCACCATTAACATGGGATTACTGTAGCTTAATTATATGGGCGTCACAGCGCTGCAGTAGCAAGCTGGGCGGCCAGAGCTAGGGTAGCAGGCGTCGAGGTCGGAGGTGAAGGGGAACGTAGCATGCAATTTCAAACAAATTCCTACGGTCACGCAAGATCTATCTAGGAGATGCATAGAAATGAGAGGGGAAGAGTGTGTCCACGTACCATCATAGACCGAAAGTGGAATCGTTAGTTTAACGTGGTTGATGTAGTCGAACGTCTTCTCGATTCAACCGATCAAGTACCGAACGTACGGCACCTCCAAGTTCTGCACACGTTCAGCTCGATGACGTCCCTCGAACTCTTGATCCATCAAAGTCTCGAGGGAGAGTTTCGTCAGCACGACGGCGTGGTGACGGTGATGGTGAAGTGATCTGCGTAGGGCTTCGCCTAAGCACTGCGAGAATATGACTGGAGGAGTAAACGGTGGAGGGGGGCAACGCACACGGCTAAGAACAGTTGATGCGTCTTCGAGGTGCCCCCCCTCCCGCCCCCGTATATAAAGGAGGGAAAGGGGAGGATACCGGCCTATGGGCACCCCAAGTGGGAGGAGTCCCACTTGGGCTCCTAGTCCAATTCGCCCCCCTTCCTTTTACCGGAAGGGGAAAGGAGGAAGAAGAGGGAGGAGGAGAAGGAAAGGGGGACGCCGCCCCCTCCCCTAGTCCAATTTTGACTCCTTCGCTGGGGGGCGTCACCCCTTGTGAGCTGCCTTGCCTCCCTCCTATGGCCCGCATCTTCCCCTTGGGGGTTCCGGTAACCCCCCCCCCCCCCGTACTCCGATATGTACTCGATACATTCTGAAACACTTCAAGTGTCCGAATACTATCGTCTAATATATCAATCTTTACCTCTCGACCATTTCGAGACTCGTCGTCATATCCATGATCTCATCCGGGACTTCGAACAATCTTTGGTCACCAAAACACATAACTCATAATACAAATCATTATCAAACGTTAAGCGTGCGGACCCTACGGGTTCGAGAACTATGTAGACATGACCGAGACACCTCTCCGGTCAATAACCAACAACGAAACTTGGATGCTCATATTGGTTCCCACATATTCTACGAAGATCTTTATCGGTCAAACCGTAATGACAACATACGTCATTCCCTTTGTCATCGATATATTACTTGCGCGATATTCGATCGTCGGTATCTTCATACCTAGTTCAATCTTGTTACCGGCAAGTCTCTTTACTCGTTCTGTAATGCATCATCCCGCAACTAACTCATTAGTCACATTGCCTGCAAGGCTAATCATGATGTGCATTACCGAGAGGGCCGAGAGATACCTCTCCGATACTCGGAGTGACAAATCCTAATATCGTTCTTTGCCAACCCAACAAACACGTCGGAGATACCTGTATAGCATCTTTATAATCACCCAGTTACGTTGTGACGTTTGATAGCACACAAGGTATTCCTCCGATATTCAGAAGTTCCATAATCTTATAGTCAAAGGAATATGTACAAGTCATGAAGAAAGCAATAGCAATAAAACTTAACGATCATTATGCTAAGCTAATGGATGGGTCTTGTCCAATACATCATTCTCCTAATGATGTGATCTCATTCATCAAATAACAACACATGTCTATGGTTAGGAAACTTAACCATCTTTGATTAACGAGCTAGTCTAGTAGAGGCATACTAAGGACACTGTGTTTTGTCTATGTATTCACACATGTATCAAGTTTCCGGTTAATACAATTCTAGCATGAATAATGAACATTTATCATGGTATAAGGAAATAATAATAACAACTTTATTATTGCCTCTAGGGCATATTTCCTTCAGTCTCCCACTTGCACTAGAGTTAATAATCTAGATTACATTGTAATGATTCAAACTCGCATGGAGTCTTGGTGCTGATCATGTTTTGCTCGTGGAAGGGGCTTAGTCAATGGGTCTACCACATTCAGATCCGTATGTATTTTGCAAATCTCTATGTCTCTCTCTTTGACTTGATCACGGATGGAGTTGAAGCGTCTCTTATGTGTATGATTCTCTTGTGCAATTGCTCCAGTATTGTCACAAAAGATTTTCATTGGACCCGATGCACCAGGTATTACACATAGATCGGATATGAACTCCTTCATCCAGACTCCTTCATTTGTTTCTTCCGAAGCAACTATGTACTCCGCTTCACACGTAGATCCCGCCGCGACGTTTTGCTTGGAACTGCACCAACTGACAACTCCACCATTCAATATAAATATGTATCCGGTTTGCGATTTAGAGTCATCCGGATCAGTGTCAAAGCTAGCATCGACGTAACCATTTACGACGAGCTCTTTGTCACCTCCATAAACTAGAAACATATCCTTAGTCCTTTTCAGGTACTTCAGGATGTTCTTGACCGTTGTCCAGTGATCCACTCCTGGATTACTTTGATACCTCCCTGCTAAATTTATAGCAAGGCACACATCATGTCTGGTACACAGCATTGCATACATGATAGAACCTATGGCTGAGGCATATGGAATGACTTTTATTTTCTCTCTATCTTCTGAAGTGGTCGGGCATTGAGTCTGACTCAACTTCACACCTTGTAACATAGGCAAGAGCCCTTTCTTTGACCGATCCATTTTGAACTTCTTCAAAACTTTATCAAGGTATGTGCTTTGTGAAAGTATAATTAAGTGTCTTAATCTATCTCTATAGATCTTGATGCCCAATATATAAGTAGCTTCTCCAAGGTCTTCCATTCAAAAACTCTTATTCAAGTATCATTTTATGCTATCCAGAAATTCTATATCATTTCCAATCAACAATGTGTCATCCACATATAATATTTGAAATGGTACAGAGCTCCCACTCACTTTCTTGTAAATACAGGCTTCTCCAAAGTCTGTATGAAACCGTATGCTTTGATTACTTCATCAAAGCGTATATTCCAACTACGAGATGCTTGCACCAGTCCATAAATGGATCGCTGAAGCTTACACACTTTGTTAGCACCTTTACGATCGACATAACCTTCTAGTTACATCATATACAACTCTTCTTTAATAAATCCATTAAGGAATGCAGTTTTGACGTCCATTTGCAAGATTTCATAATCATAAAATGCGGCAATCTCTAACATGATTCGGACAGACTTAAGCATCACTACGGATGAGAAGGTCTCATCGAAGTCGACTCCTTGAACTTGTCGAAAACCTTTCGCAACATGTCGAGCTTTGTAGACAATAACATTACCATCAGCGCCAGTCTTCTTCTTGAAGATCCATTTATTCTCTATGGCTTGCCGATCATCGAGCAAGTCAACCAAAGTCCATACTTTGTTCTCATACATGGATCCCATCTCAGATTTCATGGCCTCAAGCCATTTCGCGGAATCTGGGATCATCATCGCTTCCTCATAGTTTGTAGGTTCGTCATGGTCTAGTAACATGACTTCCAAAACAGGATTACCATACCACTGGTGCAGAACATACTCTGGTTGACCTATGAGGTTCGGTAGTAACTTGATCTAAAGTTTCATGATCATCATCATTAACTTCCTCACTAGTTGGTGTAGGCATCACGGGAATGGTTTTCTGTGATGAGCTACTTTCCGATTCGAGAGAAGGTACAATTACCTCATCAAGTTCTACTTTCCTCCCACTCACTCCTTTTGAGAGAAACTCCTTCTCTAGAAAGGATCAATTCTTAGCAACAAAGAAACGACAACTTAGGTTTCTTGCCAATCCACAGTTCACACGGTGTCATCTCAACGGATTTAGATGGTGCCCTATTTAACATGAATGTAGATGTCTCTAATGCATAACACCAAAATGATAGTGGTAAATCGGTAAGAGACATCATAGATCGCACCATATCTAATAAAGTATGGTTACGACGTTCGGCCACACCATTACGTTGTAGTGTTCCAGATGGCGTAAGTTGTGAAACTATTTCACATTGTTTTAAATGAAGACCAAACTCGTAACTCAAATATTCGCCTCCGCAATCAGATCGTAGAAACTTTATTTTCTTGTTACGATGATTATCCACTTCACTCTGAAATTCTTTGAACTTCTCAAATGATTCAGACTTGCGTTTCATTAACTAGATATACCCATATATGCTCAAATCATCTGTGAGGGTCAGAAAATAACGATACCCGCCACGATCCTCAACTCTCATCGGACCGCATACATCAGTATGTGATACGTCTCCAACGTATTTATAATTTTTGATTGCTCCATGCTATATTATCTACTATTTCGGACTATATTGGGCTTTATTTTCCACTTTTATATTATTTTTGGGACTAACCTATTAACCGGAGGCCCAGCCAGAATTGCTGTTTTTTGCCTATTTTAGTGTTTCGGAGAAATAGAATATTAAACGGAGTCCAAACGGAATAAAATCTTCGGGAACGTGATTTTCTCACCGAACGTGATCCAGGAGACTTGGACCCTACTCCAGGGAGTCAAATAGGAGGTCACGAGGGTGGGGGGCGCCCCCTCCTAGGGCGCGCCCCCCTGCCTCGTGGGCCCCTTGGTGCTCCACCGACGTACTCCTTCCTCCTATATATACCTACGTACCCCCAAACGATCAGAACAAGAGCCAAAAACCTAATTCCACCACCGCAACTTTCTGTATCCACGAGATCTCATCTTGGGGCCTGTTCTGGAGCTCCGCCGGAAGAGGGCCGTCATCACGGAGGGCTTCTACATCATCCTAGCCCCTCCGATGAAGTGTGAGTAGTTTACCTCAGACCTTCGGGTCCATAGTTAGTAGCTAGATGGCTTCTCTCTCTCTTTGAATCTCTATACAAAGTTCTCCCCCTCTCTTGTGGAGATCTATTCGATGCAATCTTCTTTTTGCGGTGTGTTTGTTGAGACCGATGAATTGTGGGTTTATGATCAAGTCTATCTATGAATAATATTCGAATCTTTTCTGAATTCTTTTATGTATGATTGGTTATCTTTGCAAGTCTATTCGGATTATCCGTTTGGTTTGGCCAACTAGATTGGTAGTTCTTGCCATGGGAGAAGTGCTTAGCTTTGGGTTTGATCTTGCGCTGTCCTTATCCAGTGACAGAAGGGGCAGCAAGGCACGTATTGCATCGTTGCCATCGAGGATAACAAGATGGGGTTTATTTTATATTGCATGAATTTATCTCTACATCATGTCATCTTGCTTAAGGCGTTACTCTGTTTTTAACTTAATACTCTAGATGCATGCTGGATAGCAGTCGATGAGTGGAGTAATAGTAGTAGATGCAGAATCGTTTTGGTCTACTTGTCACGGACGTGATGCCTATATACATAATCATGCCTAGATATTCTCATAACTATGCTCAATTCTGTCAATTGCTCGATAGTAATTTGTTCACCCACCATAGAATACTTATGCTCTTGAGAGAAGCCACTAGTGAAACCTATGGCCCCCGGGTCTATTCTCATCATATCAATCTCCATCACTTTAATCTTGCTTTGCTTTTTTACTTTGCTTTTACTTTTTACTTTGCATCTTTATACCAAAAAAACCAAAAAATAATATATCTATCAGATCTCACTCTCGTAAGTGACCGTGAAGGGATTGACAACCCCTAATCGCGTTGGTTGCGAGTAGCTATCGCTTTGTGCAGGTACGAGGGACTTGAGCGTGGCCTCCTACTGGATTGATACCTTGGTTCTCAAAAACTAAGGGAAATACTTATGCTACTCTACTGCATCATCCCTTCCTCTTCGGGGATAACCAACGCAAGCTCAAGACGTAGCAAGAAGGATTTCTGGCGCCGTTGCCGGGGAGTCTACGCAAAAAGTTAACATACCAAATACCCATCACAATCCCTATCTCTCGCATTGCATTATTTGCCATTTGCCTCTCATTTTCCTCTCCCCCAATTCACCCTTGCCGTTTTATTCGCCCTCTCTCTCTCTATCCTCCCTCTCTATTTGCCTCTTTTTGCCCGCTTGCTTTTTGTTTGCTCGTGTGTTAGATTGCTTGTTTGTCGCGATGGCTCAAGATACTACCAAATCGTGTGACTTCACTAATACCAATAATAATGATTTCCTTAGCACTCCGATTTCTCCTCTTACCGATGCTGAATCTTGTGAAATTAATGCTGCTTTGTTGAATGTTGTTATGAAAGATCAATTCGCCGGCCTTCCTAGTGAAGATGCTGCTACTCATCTGAATAGCTTCGTTGATTTATGTGATACGTAAAAGAAAAAATATGTCACGACCCGGATTTGACAAAATCCAAGTCTTTGTGCTTCCTATGCTATCCCTGGATCGTAGCTAGCACACACAGTAACAATAATGAATATCAGTAAAACATACATCATTTTACTACAACGATAGATCCAGAATTAAGCAAATACATACCATTTGCACAGCTTAATGCTGGCGCATAATACAGCGGAATTATACGTAGTCGCTAAGTTAGGGCACCATCAACGCCACTGGGCTCGTTGAGTGTAGACCATAACCCTATTGTCTCATAATCTGTTGAGATCTGCACATGACAGGTGCAGATGAGTACGTGGAATGTACTCGCAAGTTGCAAAGGAAAGTATAACAAAATATATATGCAGGGTAAGTATTGGTGGAGGTTTCCTTTGCATAAAGCCAATTTTCTCCTATACTAAATTTTTGTAAAGTTCTTTTGAAATAAAAAAATAGTTTTTGGTATAAAAGATAGGAGTGAGACAGTTCGATATACGCACCAGTGCTTATTCTCCAAAATAGTTTTAAAACATACATAAGGTTGAAGTGAAACACATTCACTGTGCTCATTCCTCAACTTTAACCCTTAAAACATATTTTTAGAAAAAGAGAGGGGAGATTCTTCTTCAGTCCAAGTCTTCAGTTGCTCAAAATTGCCCGTAACCGGGGGCACGGCTAATCGATTAGGTTTAACCCTCTGCAGAGGTCGTACACGTTCCCCACATGACACAACCAACCCCGTTTATCGTTGCACACTTGGGTGCACGACTAGGAGGAGATTGTGACGAAGCCTTTCCGTAACAGCCCCCTATACCACCAAGCCCCCGCAACTTCGGCACGAAGGCCTCTCTCCGATGGCGGTCCTGGGGTAGGGTTTCCCGTTAGTACTAAGCTAAGCCAGAGCCCATAGTAGCATGTGGCTATACTGGAAGCTACATCCAACTGTACTTGGAAGATCTCAGGGCCCTGGACGGCGGTCCCCACCAAAAACCTGTGTGCAAGACCCCAGTCGGGCGCATTCACTGCAAGACCCCGATTGGGCGCAATCACTTGTAGACGCTCCCATCAATACCATTCCGCCCAGGGAGTAGAAGGAAAACAATATATAGTTTTTGTTTTTCAATTTTTTTTCACAAAAACGTTGCCCCAAAAGAGGGCAAGTTTATTTGTTTAAAACTTGTTTGATTGTCAACCCACCCATTTGTGCAAGCGCGACCAAGCATGGTAGTAAGTCTTGAACCTAAGGCTCTAGATAGTAATAGTACTTTGCAAAACTTTTGTAAAACATGCATAACATAAATTCAAAGAGATATGCATAATATGAAAATATAGGTCAGGGCATGATCAAATTGCAACTTGCCTGTTGAAGGAAATATGCCCTAGAGGCAATAATAAAGTTATTATTTATTTCCTTATATCATGATAAATGTTTATTATTCATGCTAGAATTGTATTAACCGGAAACATAATACATGTGTGAATACATAGACAAACAGAGTGTCACTAGTATGCCTCTACTTGACTAGCTCGTTAATCAAAGATGGTTATGTTTCCTAACCATGAACAAAGTGTTGTTATTTGATTAACGAGGTCACATCATTAGTTGAATGATCTGATTGACATGACCCATTCCATTAGCTTAGCACCCGATCGTTTAGTATGTTGCTATTGCTTTCTTCATGACTTATACATGTTCCTATACTATGAGATTATGCAACTCCCGTTTGCCGGAGGAACACTTTGTGTGCTACCAAACGTCACAACGTAACTGGGTGATTATAAAGGAGCTCTACAGGTGTCTTCAATGGTAGATGTTGGGTTGGCGTATTTCGAGAATAGGATTTGTCACTCCAATTGTCGGAGAGGTATCTCTGGGCCCTCTTGGTAATGCACATCACATAAGCCTTGCAAGCATTGCAACTAATGAGTTAGTTGCGGGATGATGTATTACGGAACGAGTAAAGAGACTTGCCGGTAACGAGATTGAACTAGGTATTGAATACCGACGATCGAATCTCGGGCAAGTAACATACCGATGACAAAGGGAACAACGTATATTGTTATGCGGTCCGACCAATAAAGATCTTCGTAGAATATGTAGGAGCCAATATGGGCATCCAGGTCCCACTATTGGTTATTGACCGGAGACGTGTCTCGGTCATGTCTACATAGTTCTCGAACCGTAGGGTCCGCACGCTTAACATTACGATGACAGTTATTATGAGTTTATGCATTTTGATGTACCAAAGATTGTTCAGAGTCCCGGATGTGATCATGGACATGATGAGGAGTCTCGAAATGGTCGAGACATAAAGATTGATATATTGGAAGCCTATGTTTGGATATCGGAAGTGTTCCGGGTGAAATCGGGATTTTACCGGAGTACCGGGAGGTTACCGGAACCCCCCGGGAGCTATATGGGCCTTAGTGGGCTTTAGTGGAAAGGAGAAAGGGGCAGCCCAAGGTGGGCAGCGCGCCTCCCCCCTCCCCTAGTCCTATTAGGACAAGGATCCCCCCTCCCCTAGTCCTATTAGGACTAGGAGAGGTGGCCGGCCCCCCTCTCTCTCTTTCCCCCCTCGGGGAATCCTAGTCCAACTAGGATTGGGGGGGGATCCTACTCCCAGGGAGGAGTAGGACTCCTCCTGCGCCCTCCTCCTGGCCGGCGGCCCCCTCCCCCTTGGCTCCTTTATATACTGAGGCAGAGGCACCCCAGAAACACACAAGTTGATCCACGTGATCTATTCTTAGCCGTGTGCGGTGCCCCCAGCCACCATATTCCTCGATAATACTGTAGCGGAGTTTAGGCGAAGCCCTGCTGGCTGTAGTACATCAAGATCGTCACCACGCCGTCGTGCTGACGGAACTCTTCCCCGACACTTTGCTCGCGATAACGGGATCGTAACTACTTTGCTAGAACTCGAGGTTCGTATTGGTTTTGATCGATTCGGCCCATGAAGAAGTACGACACTTCCTCTATATGTGCCACGCCCGCAGCGTGTCGCGTGGTCCGAAGAAACAACCTCTCCCTCTCGTTGCTACTCACATGATCTGTCGTGTGCGTAGGAACCATGATCTTGCGTGTGCGTAGGAATTTTTTTGAAATTACTACGAAACCCAACAAGGTCTACCAAGAATAATAGGGAAAGAAGGATTGCAATCTATATCAAGAACAATGAAATCTACGGGCACATAATTCCTATTTTCAACAATAAGAACATCATTAATCCTTCCCATAGGTTTCTTAATAGTGGAATCCGCAAGATGCAAGTTTAGAGAGCAATCATCAAAATTACGGAAATCTAGTAAATCACACAAAGTCTTGGGAATAGTAGAGACACTAGCACCCAAATCACACAAAGCATAAAACTCATGATCTTTAATTTTAATTTTAATAGTTGGTTCCCACTCATCATAGAGTTTTCTAGGGATAGAAACTTTCAACTCAAGTTTTTCTTCATAAGATTGCATCAAGGCATCAACAATATGTTCAGTGAAGGCTTTATTTTGACTATAAGCATGTGGAGAATTTAGCACGGATTGCAACAAGGAAATACAATCAATTAAAGAACAACTTTCATAATTAAATTCCTTGAAATCCAATATAGTGGGTTTAGCAACATCTAGATTTTTATTTCTTTCAATCCCAGTTTCATCAATTTCATCATTAAGATCTAAATACTCTGAATTTTTAGAACGCCTTCTAGGTAAAGGAAGATCATATTCAGTTTCATCAAGATTCATATTGCAAAACAAAGATTTAATAGGGGACACATCAATAACTTTTAGATCTTCATCTTGATTTTCATAGGAATTGGAGGAACACGCTTTAATAAAGGCATCTTTGGAAGCACGCATCCTAGCGGTTCTTTCCTTGCACTCATCAATGGAAATTCTCATGGCTTTGAGAGACTCATTGATATCATGCTTAGGAGGAATAGATCTAAGCTTTAAAGAATCAACCTCAAGAGAAATTCTATCAACGTTTCTAGCCAAATCATCAACTTTAAGCAATTTCTCCTCAAGCAAAGCATTAAAATTCTTTTGTGAATTCATAAATTCTTTAACACTATTCTCAAATTCAAAGGGCATCTTATTATAATTTCCATAAGAGTTGTTGTAGGAATTCCCATAATTATTAGAAGGATTACTAGGATATATGGCCTAGGATTAAAATTCCCTCTATAAGTGTTGTTACCAAAATTATTCCTACCAACAAAATTCACATCCATAGATTCATTGGTATTCTCAATAAAAGTAGACAAAGGCATATCATTAGGATCAGAAGAAACACTCTTAGTAGCAAATAATTTCATAAGTCCATCCATCTTTCCACTCAACACATTAATTTCTTCTATCGCATGCACCTTTTTATTAGAAGATCTTTCAGTATGCCATTGAGAATAATTAACCATAATATTATCTAGGAGTTTAGTAGCATCTCCTAAAGTGATTTCCATAAAAGTGCCTCCCGCGGTCGAATCTAAAAGATTTCTAGAAGCAAAATTCAATCCGGCATAAAAAATTTGTATGATCATCCACAAATTCAAACCATGAGTAGGGCAATTACGTATCATTAATTTCATTCTCTCCCAAGCTTGGGCAACATGTTCATGATCAAGTTGCTTAAAATTCATAATATCGTTTCTAAGAGAGATGATCTTAGCGGGAGGAAAATACTTAGAGATAAAAGCATCTTTGCACTTGTTCCATGAATCAATACTATTCTTAGGCAAAGACGAAAACCAAGCTTTAGCATGATCTCTAAGCGAAAAAGGAAATAGCTTCAATTTAACGACATCATTATTGACATCTTTTGTAACATCCCAAAATTTTCCAAATTTTGGAATGTTAATAGTAAGTTAAAATTGAGTGAATTGCTATGTTTTTCAGGGGAAATTAAAATCTTTTTGAGTCCTATTTGAAATTTTTTCTATTTTTTTGTTTGGACTCCTATGAAATATTTTGAAACCATATTCAATACTATGGATGAGAATAAAATGACTTTCTCAAATGTGGTGGATGAAAATTTCATTTGATGTTCTTTGAATTTTGGAGTTTTGTTTGAACTTGGATCTCATTTGGAATTTTAATGCCATATAAATATTTCCAATAAATTTAATGAGAGGAGATAATGTGACTTCTCCAAAATATATTTGGAAATATTTAATATGGCACAATTATCCTTTTTGTGAATTTGTGAAACTCAAATTTGATTTTTGAGTAATTCAATTATGCCCATGTAGCATTAATAGTAAAACTAGACAAAAATAAAATTTCTTTATTAAATTCTGAAAACTATTTTTCGTGGACTCTAAATAATATTGATATTAATGTAAACATTGTTTTTTTACAAAAAAATTCGGTCACTTTAATAAGAAATTATTATAAGTCCTAATACTAACTCTTACTAGGCTTGGCCCATCTACTTTCTCTCACACGCGCCCGGGCCAACTTCTTCTAGCGCAGCCCACCTCTGCTCTAGTTTCTTTTTCTTCTCCTTTTCCTATTGGGCTTAATTTCCACTAAGGCCCATCCTGGCCTTCTTGTTCCTCCCTCCTGTACGTTCACCACGAGAACACGTACAGAGGCAAGAGACAGCCATGGAGTCACCACTTTATCTCCTTCTCCCATTCACATCCTTGCCCGTTTCACTTCGGCGTCTACACGAAAAATGCGGAGGACATTATTATGAATCAATTCAGGCAATCAAAACTCAACGTTACTGCTTTAACTCGTCGAATGGATCCAAGAAACGTATATGCACGAACAGCCATTAATGGCCACACTAAGGTCGTCATGGATCTCTTCGTATGGACTCCCCTCGCACCTATAAATACCATCCCTAGATACACCCCACACCCCTACACCGTCACCCTAAAAATCCCTCTCTAATTCGATCCCTCCTGTGGGCAATTGCTCACTAGAATCCGACAAGAACAGCGAAGTCTGATGACGATTCCGTCGCGCCCGAGGTACCTCATGCCCCAAATCCTGAACCTTTATCTCCCTAAATTCTATGCGCATCTTATTGAACTTTATCTTGCCCGTTTGTACAGCCAGAGTGCGCTGTTTTTCAACACCCGCATCCGCTGGAGCTCAGCCCAACTCTGGCGAGACCTCACGGTCGCCCAAGGACAGGTCCGAGCCTTCCGTGGCTATCCTCGAGCTCGCCTCGGCCTCCTCTCCGCCGTCCACCTTGCCTTCGTCATCGGAGACTGCCGGAGTCCCACGAACCCGAGCCGCCGCTGTTGCGTAACATCGCCAGCCATCTATCCCCGTAAGCAGCAATCACTCCTCTCTTTTATTTTTCTTTAAAACGAAGAGGTATCGACCATTCAAAATTTGACACGTAGCAGCTCCATGTAATTCTCGTATAGCATTTTCAGAAAATACCCAAAGTTCGAAAAATCGTATCTCTCAAACCGTATGTCCGAATTCGACAAACTTTATATCCCCGGATTCCTTGAAACATTTAGTTTATTATGGAATTAAACTATTTCAACTTTGGTGATTTAAATTTTGATTCAAATTTAGAAAGTGTATTTGAGTAATTTTGCTATATCTTTTATTTTGTAAAACACATAAAAATGTTTTATATAAGAAAGTTGGTCCTTAGGACCTCACCTTTCTATTAGATCTCATTGAATTATTCTTTAGCAATGTTTAGTTGATGTTTTAGCCTCAACACCTTAGTTTGATCTTCTTTGATCATCGTTTAATAACTTCGTTAAAATAAAATGTGACTATAGGTTAAATCTCTTAGATCCTAGGGAACCTCTCTGATCATTTGATATCACCACAAAAAAATTGGAGTTACAAGATTAAGAATTTAATTCTTTATCTTGAAACGTATGCCATACCCACTTTCGTTTAACCAAGTCAAATATTCCGAATAGTCTTGTGATAGAATTTGTTGTAGGAATTGTCTCACGACCCATCTTTTATATCGAACCATGATCTTCACTTAGTATCACTTGAATACAATCGTAGAATACGACTATGTCATGTCTCGGTTAAGACCAAACTTGATTCTATCTCAAACCGTAGCCACGTCATGCTAATTATCCTACGAATGTATTTATTGTCAATTTGAATCTTTCATTTGGATCTTCATTTGGATTGTGTGTGTTGAAGTATTTTGTTTTATCGATAGATATATCATAAAGTGAAGGAGTGACGGTAACGAATAGAGAATCAACTTCAAGACACAGGTGTTGGGGAACGCAGTAATTTCAAAAAAATTCCTACGCACACGCAAGATCATGGTGATGCATAGCAACGAGAGGGGAGAGTGTTGTCTACGTACCCACGCAGACCGACTGCGGAAGCGTTGACGCAACGTAGAGGAAGTAGTCGTACGTCTTCCCGATCCGACCGATCCAAGCACCATTACTCCGGCACCTCCGAGTTCTTAGCACACGTACAGCTCGATGACGATCCCCGGGCTCCGATCCAGCAAAGCGTCGGGGAGGAGTTCCGTCAGCACGACGGCGTGGTGACGATCTTGATATTCTACCGTCGCAGGGCTTCGCCTAATTACCGCTACAATATAATCGAGATGGAATATGGTGGCAGGGAGCACTGCACACGGCTAAGGAACGATCTCAAGGATCAACTTGTGTGTCCTAGGGTGCCCCCCTGCCTCCGTATATAAAGGAGCCAAGGGGGAGGGGGCGGCCGGCCAAGGAGGGGGCGCCAAGGGAGTCCTACTCCCTCTGGGAGTAGGAGCCGGCCAAGGAGGGCGCGCCTAGGGAGTCCTACTCTCTCTGGGAGTAGGATCCCCCCCCCAATCCTAGTTGGAATAGGATTAGGATTCCTCGAGGGGGGAAAGAGAGAGAGGGGGTCGGCCACCTCTCTAATAGGACTATGGGAGGGGGGAGGCGCGCTGCCCACCTTGGGCCGCCCCTTTCTCCTTCCCACTAAAGCCCACTAAGGCCCATATAGCTCCCGGGGGGTTCCGGTAACCTCCCGGTACTCCGGTAAAATCCCGATTTCACCCGGAACACTTCCGATATCCAAACATAGGCTTCCAATATATCAATCTTTATGTCTCGACCATTTCGAGACTCCTCGTCATGTCCATGATCACATCCGGGACTCTGAACAATCTTTGGTACATCAAAATGCATAAACTCATAATAACTGTCATCGTAACGTTAAGCGTGCGGACCCTACGGTTCGAGAACAATGTAGACATGACCGAGACACGTCTCCGGTCAATAACCAATAGCGGGACCTGGATGCCCATATTGGCTCCTACATATTCTACGAAGATCTTCATCGGTCAGACCGCATAACAATATACGTTGTTCCCTTTGTTACTTGCCCGAGATTTGATCGTCGGTATTCAATACCTAGTTCAATCTCGTTACCGGCAAGTCTCTTTACTTGTTCCGTAATACATCATCCCGCAACTAACTCATTAGTTGCAATGCTTGCAAGGCTTATGTGATGTGCATTACCGAGAGGGCCCAGAGATACCTCTCCGACAATCGGAGTGACAAATCCTAATCTCGAAATACGCCAACCCAACATCTACCTTTGGAGACACCTGTAATGCTCCTTTATAATCACCCAGTTACGTTGTGACGTTTGGTAGCACCCAAAGTGTTCCTCCGGCAAACGGGAGTTGCATAATCTCATAGTCATAGGAACATGTATAAGTCATGAAGAAAGCAATAGCAACACACTAAATGATCGGGTGCTAAGCTAATGGAATGGGTCATGTCAATCAGATCATTCAACTAATGATGTGACCTCGTTAATCAAATAACAACTCATTGTTCATGGTTAGGAAACATAACCATCTTTGATTAACGAGCTAGTCAAGTAGAGGCATACTAGTGACACTTTGTTTGTCTATGTATTCACACATGTATTATGTTTCCGGTTAATACAATTCTAGCATGAATAATAAACATTTATAATGATTATAAGGAAATAAATAATAACTTTATTATTGCCTCTAGGGCATATTTCCTTCAGTCTCCCACTTGCACTAGAGTCAATAATCTAGATTACACAGTAATGATTCTAACACCCATGGAGCCTTGGTGCTGATCATGTTTTGCTCGTGGAAGAGGCTTAGTCAACGGATCTGCAACATTCAGATCCGTATGTATCTTGCAAATCTCTATGTCTCCCATCTGGACTAGATCCCGGATGGAATTGAAGCGTCTCTTGATGTGCTTGGTTCTCTTGTGAAATCTGGATTCCTTTGCCAAGGCAATTGCACCAGTATTGTCACAAAAGATTTTCATTGGACCCGATGCACTAGGTATGACACCTAGATCGGATATGAACTCCTTCATCCAGACTCCTTCATTCGCTGCTTCCGAAGCAGCTATGTACTCCGCTTCACATGTAGATCCCGCTACGACGCTTTGTTTAGAACTGCACCAACTGACAGCTCCACCGTTTAATGTAAACACGTATCCGGTTTGCGATTTAGAATCGTCCGGATCAGTGTCAAAGCTTGCATCAACGTAACCCCTTACGGTGAGCTCTTTGTCACCTCCATATACGAGAAACATATCCTTAGTCCTTTTCAGGTATTTCAGGATGTTCTTGACCGCTGTCCAGTGATCCACTCATGGATTACTTTGGTACCTCCCTGCTAAGCTTATAGCAAGGCACACGTCAGGTCTGGTACACAGCATTGCAAACATGATAGAGCCTATTGCTGAAGCATAGGGAACATCTTTCATTTTCTCTCTATCTTCTGCAGTGGTCGGGCATTGAGTCTGACTCAACTTCACATCTTGTAACACAGGCAAGAACCCTTTCTTTGCTTGATCCATTTTGAACTTCTTCAAAATCTTGTCAAGGTATGTGCTTTGTGAAAGTCCAATTAAGCGCCTTGATCTATCTCTATAGATCTTTATGCCTAATATGTAAGCAGCTTCACCGAGGTCTTTCATTGAAAAACTCTTATTCAAGTATCCCTTTATGCTATCCAGAAATTCTATATCATTTCCAATCAGTAATATGTCATCCGCATATAATATCAGAAATGCTACAGAGCTCCCACTCACTTTCTTGTAAATACAGGCTTCTCCGAAAGTCTGTATAAAACCAAATGCTTTGATCACACTATCAAAGCGTTTATTCCAACTCCGAGAGGCTTGCACCAGTCCATAAATGGATCGCTGGAGCTTGCATACTTTGTTAGCTCCCTTTGGATCGACAAAACCTTCCGGTTGCATCATATACAACTCTTCTTCCAGAAATCCATTCAGGAATGCAGTTTTGACATCCATCTGCCAAATTTCATAATCATAAAATGCGGCAATCGCTAACATGATTCGGACAGACTTAAGCATCGCTACGGGTGAGAAAGTCTCATCGTAGTCAACCCCTTGAACTTGTCGAAAACCTTTTGTGACAAGTCGAGCTTTGTAGACAGTACCATTACCATCAGCGTCAGTCTTCTTCTTGAAGATCCATTTATTCTCAATTGCTTGCCGATCATCGGGCAAGTCAACCAAAGTCCATACTTTGTTCTCATACATGGATCCCATCTCAGATTTCATGGCTTCAAGCCATTTTGCGGAATCTGGGCTCACCATCGCTTCTTCATAGTTCGTAGGTTCATCATGATCTAGCAGCATGATTTCCAGAACAGGATTACCGTACCACTCGTGTCCGGATCTCTCTCTGGTTGATCTACGAGGTTCAGTAGTATCTTGTCCTGAAGTTTCATGATCATCATCATTAGCTTCCTCACTAATTGGTATAGGTGTCGCAGAAACAGTTTTCTGTGATGTACTACTTTCCAATAAGGGAGCAGGTACAGTTACCTCGTCAAGTTCTACTTTCCTCCCACTCACTTCTTTCGAGAGAAACTCCTTCTCTAGAAAGGATCCATTCTTAGCAACGAATGTCTTGCCTTCGGATCTGTGATAGAAAGTGTACCCAACAGTCTCCTTTGGGTATCATATGAAGACACATTTCTCCGATTTGGGCTCGAGCTTATCAGGTTGAAGCTTTTTCACATAAGCATCGCAGCCCCAAACTTTAAGAAACGACAACTTTGGTTTCTTGCCAAACCATAGTTCATAAGGCGTCGTCTCAACGGATTTTGATGGTGCCCTATTTAACGTGAATGCGGCCGTCTCTAAAGCATAACCCCAAAACGATAGCGGTAAATCAGTAAGAGACATCATAGATCGCACCATATCTAGTGAAGTACGATTACGACGTTCGGACACACCATTACGCTGTGGTGTTCCGGGTGGCGTGAGTTGCGAAACTATTCCGCATTGTTTCAAATGTACACCAAACTCGTAACTCAAATATTCTCCTCCACGATCAGATCGTAGAAACTTTATTTTCTTGTTACGATGATTTTCAACTTCACTCTAAAATTCTTTGAACTTTTCAAATGTTTCAGACTTGTGTTTCATTAAGTAGATATACCCATATCTGCTTAAGTCATCTGTGAAGGTGAGAAAATAACGATATCCGCCACGAGCCTCAACATTCATCGGACCACATACATCTGTATGTATGATTTCCAACAAATCTGTTGCTCTCTCCATAGTACCGGAGAACGGTGTTTTGGTCATCTTGCCCATGAGGCACGGTTCGTAAGTACCAAGTGATTCATAATCAAGTGGTTCCAAAAGTCCATCAGTATGGAGTTTCTTCATGCGCTTTACACCGATATGACCTAAACGGCAGTGCCACAAATAAGTTGCACTATCATTATCAACTCTGCATCTTTTGGCTTCAACATTATGAATATGTGTGTTTACTACTATCGAGATTCATCAAAAATAGACCACTCTTCAAAGGTGCATGACCATAAAAGATATTACTCATATAAATAGAACAACCATTATTCTCTGATTTAAATGAATAATCGTCTTGCATCAAACAAGATCCAGATATAATGTTCATGCTCAACGTTGGCACCAAATAGCAATTATTTAGGTCTAATATTAATCCCGAAGGTAGATGTAGAGGTAGCGTGCCGACCGCGATCACATCGACTTTGGAACCGTTTCCCACGCGCATCATCACCTCGTCCTTTGCCAGTGTTCGCTTAATCTGTAGTCCCTGTTTCGAGTTGCAAATATTAGCAACTGAACCAGTATCAAATACCCAGGTGCTACTACGAGCTCTAGTAAGGTACACATCAATAACATGTATATCACATATACCTTTGTTCACCTTGCCATCCTTCTTATCCGCCAAATACTTGGGGCAGTTCCGCTTCCAGTGACCAGTCTGCTTGTAGTAGAAGCACTCAGTTTCAGGCTTAGGTCCAGACTTGGGTTTCTTCTCCTGAGCAGCAACTTGCTTGCCGTTCTTCTTGAAGTTCCCCTTCTTCTTCCCTTTGCCCTTTTTCTTGAAACTAGTGGTCTTGTTAACCATCAACACTTGATGCTCCTTCTTGATTTCTACCTCCGCAGCTTTCAGCATTGCAAAGAGCTCGGGAATAGTCTTGTTCATCCCTTGCATATTATAGTTCATCACGAAGCTCTTGTAGCTCGGTGGCAGTGATTGGAGAATTCTGTCAATGACGCAATCATTTGGAAGATTAACTCCCATATGAATCAAGTGATTATTATACCCAGACATTTTGAGTATATGCTCACTGACAGAACTGTTCTCCTCCATCTTGCAGCTATAGAACTTATTGGAGACTTCAATCTCTCAATCCGGGCATTTGCTTGAAATATTAACTTCAACTCCTGGAACATCTCATATGCTCCATGACGTTCAAAACGTCGTTGAAGTCCCGATTCTAAGCCGTAAAGCATGGCACACTGAACTATCAAGTAGTCATCAGCTTTGCTCTGCCAGACGTTCATAACATCCGGCGTTGCTCCTGCAGCAGGCCTGGCACCCAGCGGTGCTTCCAGGACGTAATTCTTCTGTGCAGCAATGAGGATAATCCTCAAGTTACGGACCCAGTCCGTGTAATTGCTACCATCATCTTTCAACTTTGCTTTCTCAAGGAACGCATTAAAATTCAACGGAACAACAGCACGAGACATCTATCTACAATCAAACATAAACAAGCAAGATACTAATCAGGTACTAAGTTTCATGATAAATTTAAGTTTAGTTAATCAAGTTAATTAAAGAACTCCCACTTAGATAGACATCCCTCTAATCCTCTGAGTGATTACGTGATCCAAATCAACTAAACCATAACCGATCATCACATGAGATGGAGTAGTTTTCAATGGTGAACATCGTTATGTTGATCATATCTACTATATGATTCACGCTCGACCTTTCGGTCTGCGTGTTACGAGGCCATATCTGTATATGCTTGGCTCGTCAAGTATAACCTGAGTATTCCGCGTGTGCAAACTGTTTTGCACCCGTTGTATTTGAACGTAGAACCTATCACACCCGATCATCACGTGGTGTCTCAGCACGAAGAACTTTCGCAACGGTGCATACTCAGGGAGAACACTTCTTGATGATTTAGTGAGAGATCATCTTATAATGCTATCGTCAATCAAAGCAAGATAAGATGCATAAAAGGATAAACATCACATGCAATCAATATAAGTGATATGATATGGCCATCATCATCTTGTGCTTGTGATCTCCATCTCCGAAGCACCATCGTGATCACCATCGTCACCGGCGTGACACCTTGATCTCCATCGCAGCATCGTTGTCGTCTCGCCAAGCTTATGCTTCCACGACTATCACTACCGTTTAGTAATAAAGTAAAGCATTACATCGCGATTTCATTGCATACAATAAAACGACAACCATAAGGCTCCTGCCAGTTGCCGATAACTCGGTTACAAAACATGATCATCTCATACAATAAAATTCAGCATCATGTCTTGACCATATCACATCACAACATGCCCTGCAAAAACAAGTTAGACGTCCTCTACTTTGTTGTTGCAAGTTTTACGTGGCTGCTACGGGCTTAAGCAAGAACCAATCTCACCTACGCATCAAAACCACAACGATAGTTTGTCAAATAGACTCCGTTTTAATCTTCGCAAGGACCGGGTGTAGCCATACTCGGTTCAACTAAAGTTGGAGAGACAGTCGCCCGCAAGCCACCTATGTGCAAAGCACGTCGGGGGAACCGGTCTCGCGTAAGCGTACGCGTAAGGTTGGTCCGGGTCGTCTCATCCAACAATGCCGCCGAACCAAAGTATGACATGCTGGTAGGCAGTATGACTTATATCGCCCACAACTCACTTGTGTTCTACTCGTGCATATAACATCAACATAAATAACCTAGGCTCGGATGCCACTGTTGGGTTTCATAGTAATTTCAAAAAATTTCCTATGCACACGCAAGATCATGGTGATGCATAGCAACGAGAGGGGAGAGTGTTGTCTACGTACCCACGCAGACCGACTGCGGAAGCACTGACACTACGTAGAGGAAGTAGTCGTACGTCTTCACGATCCAACCGATCAAAAACCGAAACTACAGCACCTCCGAGTTCGAGCACACGTTCAGCTCGATGACGATCCCCGGACTCCGATCCAGCAAAGTGTCGGGGAAGAGTTCCGTCAGCACGACAGCGTGGTGACGATCTTGATGCACTACAGCAGCAGGGCTTCGCCTAAACTCCGCTACAGTATTATCGAGGAATATGGTGGCTGGGGGCACCGCATACCACGGCTAAGGAATAGATCACGTGGATCAACTTGTGTGTTTCTAGGGTGCCTCTGCCTCAGTATATAAAGGACTAGAGGGGGGAGGCTGGCCGGCCAAGGAGTGGCGCGCCAGGAGAGTCCTACTCCCTCTGGGAGTAGGATCCCCCCCCAATCCTAGTTGGAATAGGATTCGCGGAGGGGGAAAGAGAGAGAGGGGGCCGGCCACCTCTCCTAGTCCTAATAGGACTAGGGGAGAAGGGGGGAGGCGCGCGGCCACCTTGGGCTGCCCCTTTCTCCTTTCCACTAAGGCCCATCAAGGCCCATATGGTTCCCGGGGGGTTCCAGTAACCTCCCGGTACTCCGGTAAAATCCCGATTTCACCCGGAACACTTCCGATATCCAAACATAGGCTTCCAATATATCAATCTTTATGTCTCGACCATTTCGAGACTCCTCGTCATGTCCGTGATCACATCCGGGACTCCAAACAACCTTCGGTACATCAAAATGCATAAACTCATAATATAATTGTCATCGTAACCTTAAGCGTGCGGACCCTACGGGTTCGAGAACAATGTAGACATGACTGAGACACGTCTCCGGTCAATAACCAATAGCGGGACCTGGATGCCCATATTGGCTCCTACATATTCTACAAAGATCTTTATCGGTCAGACCGCATAACAATATACGTTGTTCCCTTTGTCATCGATATGTTACTTGCCCGAGATTCGATCGTCGGTATTCCAATACCTAGTTCAATCTCGTTACCGGCAAGTCTCTTTACTCGTTCTGAAATGCATCATCCCGCAACTAACTCATTTAGTTGCAATGCTTGCAAGGCTTAAGTGATGTGCATTACCGAGAGGGCCCAGAGATACCTCTCCGACAATCGGAGTGACAAATCCTAATCTCGAAATACGCCAACCCAACATCTACCTTTGGAGACACTTGTAATGCTCCTTTATAATCACCCAGTTACGTTGTGACGTTTGGTAGCACCCAAAGTGTTCCTCCGGCAAACGGGAGTTGCATAATCTCATAGTCATAGGAACATGTATAAGTCATGAAGAAAGCAATAGCAACACACTAAACGATCGGGTGCTAAGCTAATGGAATGGGTCATGTCAATCAGATTATTCAACTAATGATGTGACCTCGTTAATCAAATAACAACTCATTGTTCATGGTTAGGAAACATAACCATCTTTGATTAACGAGCTAGTCAAGTAGAGGCATACTAGTGACACTTTGTTTGTCTATGTATTCACACATGTATCATGTTTCCGGTTAATACAATTCTAGCATGAATAATAAACATTTATCATGATTATAAGGAAATAAATAATAACTTTATTATTTCCTCTAGGGCATATTTCCTTCAGACCTTTCCTTAGAACGGTTGGTGCGATTATTGATATGAAGGAAGGGAATATTAGATTTCAATTTCCATTAAAAAAGGGCATGGAACACTTTCCTTGAAATAAAATAAAATTGCCATATGAAACTATCACGAGAGCCACTTATGGATTGCCTACCAAAGATGGCAATACCTAGATCTATCCTCGCTTTTATGCCTAGCTAGGGGCGTTAAACGATAGCGCTTGTTGGGAGGCAACCCAATTTTATTTTTATTCCTTACTTTTTGCTCCTGCTTAGTAATAAATAAATTATTTAGCCTCTGTTTTGGTTGTGTTTTTTGTGTTTAATTAGTGTTTGTGCCAAGTAGAACCGTTGGGAAGACTTGGGGAAAGTCTTGTTGAACTTTCTGTAAAAAACAGAAACATTAGCGCTCACGAGAACTGCTGTCATTTTTATTTGAAGAGTGATATTTAGTTAATTATTTTTGCAGATCATTAATAGATAAATTCCTCGTGTCCAGAAATTTATTTTAGAATTTTTGGGGTTCCAGATCTTGCGCTAGCTACAGATTACTACAGACTGATCTGTTTTTGACAGATTCTGTTTTTCGTGTGTTGTTTGCTTATTTTGATGAATCTATGGCTAGTAAAATAGTTTATAATACATAGAGAAGTTGGAATACAGTAGTTTTAACACCAATATAAATAAAGAATGAGTTCATTATAGTACCTTGAACTGGTATTTTGTTTTCTTTCGCTAACGGAGCTCACGAGTTTTCTATTTTGAGTTTTGTGTTGTGAAGTTTTCAAGTTTTGGGTGAAATCTTTTGATGGATTATGAAACAAGGAGTGGCAAGAGCCTAAGCTTGGGGATGCCCATGGCACCCCCAAGATAATCCAAGGACACCAAAAAGTCAAAGCTTGGGGATGCCCCGGAAGGCATCCCCTCTTTCGTCCACTTCCATTGGTAATTTACTTGGAGCTATATTTTTATTCACCAACATGATATGTGTTTTGCTTGGAGCGTCTTGTATTATTTGTGTCTTGTGTCTTAGTATGCCACAATAATACTTGCTGTACACACCTTTTGAGAGAGCCATACATGAATTAAAATTTGATAGAATACTCTATGTGCTTCACTTATATCTTTTGAGCTAAGTAGTTTTGCTTCATGTGCTTCACTTATATCTTTTGAGCTATGTAGTTTTGCTCTGTGTGCTTCACTTATATCTTTTGAGCTATGTAGTTTTGCTCTATGTGCTTCACTTATATCTTTTGAGCTATGTAGTTTTGCTCTATGTGCTTCACTTATATCTTTTGAGCTAAGTAGTCTTGCTCTATGTGCTTCACTTATATCTTTTGAGCTAGTTAATTTTGCTCGATGTGCTTCACTTATATCTTTTGAGCGTTATAATTTTGCTCTGTGTGCTTCACTTAGATCTTTTAGAGCACGGTGGTGGATTTGTTTTAAAGAAACTATTGATCTCTCATGCTTCACTTAAATTATTTTGAGAGTCTCTTAATAGCATGGTAATTTGCTTAATAATAATATGCTTGGTATTCAAGATTTGTGAAACTTTCTTTTGAGTGTGTTGAATACTAAGAAAAGATTGAAACATGATAATCGTTTTGAGATATGGAGGTGATAATATTAAAGTCATGCTAGTTGAGTAGTTGTGAATTTAAAGAATACTTGTGTTAAAGTTTGTGATTCCCGTAGCATGCACGTATGGTGAACCGTTATGTGATGAAGTCGGAGCATGATTTATTTATTGATTGTCTTCCTTATGAGTGGCGGTTGGGGACGAGCGATGGTCTTTTCCTACCAATCTATCCCCCTAGGAGCATGCGCGTAATACTTTGCTTTGATAACTTCTAGATTTTTGCAATAAGTATATGAGTTCTTTATGACTAATGTTGAGTCCATGGATTATACGCACTCTCACCCTTCCACCTTTGCTAGCCTCTCTAATACTGCACACCTTTCACCGGTATTAGACACCTACCATATACCTTCCTCAAAACAGCCACCATACCTACTTATTATGGCATTTCCATAGCCATTCCGAGATATATTGCCATGCAACTTTCCACCATCTAGTTCATCATGACACATTCATCATTGTCATATTGCTTAGCATGATCATGTAGTTGACATAGTATTTGTGGCAAAGCCACCGTTCATAATTTCTTCATACTTGTCACTCTTGATTCATTGCATATCCCGGTACACCGCCGGAGGCATCCATATAGAGTCATACTTTGTTTTAGAATCGAGTTGTAATCATTGAGTTGTAAATAAATAAAAGTGTGATGATCATCATTCAATAGAGCATTGTCCCAAAAAAAGAGAAAGGCCAAAGAATAAAAGAAGGCCCAAAAAAAGAAAATAAATAAAAAGGGGCAATGCTACTATCCTTTTTTCCAAACTTGTGCTTCAAAGTAGCACCATGATATAGCGAGTCTCATATATTGTGCTTCAAAGTAGCACCATGTTCTTCATATAGAGAGTCTCATATGTTGTCACTTTCATATATTAGTGGGAATTTTTCATTATAGAACTTGGCTTGTATATTCCAATGATGGGATTCCTCAAAATTTCCCTAGGTCTTCGTGAGCAAGCAAGTTGGATGTACACCCACTTAGTTTCTTTTGTTGAGCTTTCATACATTTATAGCTCTAGTGCATCCGTTGCATGGCAATCCCTACTCACTCACATTGATATCTATTGATGGGCATCTCCATAGCCCGTTGATACGCCTAGTTGATGTGAGACTATCTTCCCCTCCTTTTTGTCTTCTCCACAACCACCCTTCTATTCCACCTATAGTGCTATATCCATGGTTCACGCTCATGTATTGCGTGAAGATTGAAAAAGTTTTGAAAAAGTTAGAGTATGAAACAATTGCTTGGCCTGTCATCGGGGTTGTGCATGATTTAAATACTTTGTGTGGTGAAGAATGGAGCATAGCCAGACTATATGATTTTGTAGGGATAACTTTCTTTGGCCATGTTATTTTGAGAAGACATAATTGCTTTGTTAGTATGCTTGAAGTATTATTATTTTTATGTCAATATAAACTTTTGTCTTGAATCTTTCTAATCTGAATATTCATACTACAATTAAGAAGATTTGCATTGAAATTATGCCAAGTAGCACTCCGCATCAAAAATTCTCTTTTTATCATTTACCTACTCGAGGACGAGCAGGAATTAAGCTTGGGGATGCCTGATACATCTCCAACGTATCTATAATTTTTGATTGCTCCATGCTATATTATCTACTGTTTTTGACTATATTGGGCTTTATTTTCCACTTTTATATTATTTTTGGGACTAACCTATTAACCGGAGGCCCAGCCCAGAATTGCTGTTTTTGCCTATTTCAGTGTTTTGGAGAAACACAATATCAAACGAAGTCCAAACGGAATAAAATCTTCGGGAACGTGATTTTCTCACCGAACGTAATCCAGGAGACTTGGACCCTACTCCAGGGAGTCAAAGAGGAGGTCACGAGGGTGGGGGGCGCCCCCCTAGGGCGCGCCCCCTGCCTCGTGGGCCCCTCGGTGCTCCACCGACGTACTCCTTCCTTCTATATATACCTACGTACCCCCAAACGATCAGAACAGGAGCCAAAAACCTAATTCCACCGCCGCAACTTTCTGTATCCACGAGATCCCATCTTGGGGCCTGTTTCGGAGCACCACCGGAAGAGGGCCGTCATCACAGAGGGCTTCTACATCATCCTAGCTCCTCCGATGAAGTGTGAGTAGTTTACCTCAGACCTTCGGGTCCATAGTTAGTAGCTAGATGGCTTCTTCTCTCTCTTTGAATCTCAATACAAAGTTCTCCCCCTCTCTTGTGGAGATCTATTCGATGTAATCTTCTTTTTGCGGTGTGTTTGTTGAGACTGATGAATTGTGGGTTTATGATCAAGTCTATCTATGAATAATATTTGAATCTTCTATGAATTCTTTTATGCATGATTGGTTATCTTTGCAAGTCTCTTCAAATTATCTGTTTGGTTTGGCCAACTAGATTGGTAGTTCTTGCCATGGGAGAAGTGCTTAGCTTTGGGTTCGATCTTGCGGTGTCCTTACCCAATGACAGAAGGGGCAGCAAGGCACGTATTGCATCGTTGCCATCGAGGATAACAAGATGGGGTTTATTTTACATTGCATGAATTTATCTCTCTACATCATGTCATCTTGCTTAAGGCGTTACTCTGTTTTTAACTTAATACTCTAGATGCATGCTGGATAGCGGTCGATGAGTGGAGTAATAGTAGTAGATGCAGAATCGTTTCAGTCTACTTGTCACGGACGTGATGCCTATATACATGATCATGCCTAGATATTCTCATAACTATGCTCAATTCTGTCAATTGCTCAACAGTAATTTGTTCACCCACAGTAGAATACTTATGCTCTTGAGAGAAGCCACTAGTGAAACCTATGGCCCCTGGGTCTATTCTCATCATATCAATCTCCATCACTTTAATCTTGCTTTGCTTTTACTTTTTACTTTGCATCTTTATACCAAAAATACCAAAAAATATTATATCTATCAGATCTCACTCTCGTAAGTGACTGTGAAGGGATTGACAACCCCTAATCGCGTTGGTTGCGAGTAGCTATCGCTTTGTGCAGGTACGAGGGACTTGAGCGTGGCCTCCTACTGGATTGATACCTTGGTTCTCAAAAACTGAGGGAAATACTTACGCTACTCTGCTGCATCATCCCTTCCTCTTCGGGGAAAACCAACGCAAGCTCAAGACGTAGCAGTATGTAATATTTCCAATAAGTTAGTGGCTCGCTCCATTGTTCCAGAGAACGGAGTCTTAGTCATCTTGCCCATGAGGCATGGTACGCAAGCTTCAAATGATTCATAACCAAGTGATTCCAAAAGTCCATCCGCATGGAGTTTCTTCATGCGCTTTACACCAATATGACATAAACAGTAGTGCCACAAATATGTTGCACTATCATTATCAACTTTGCATCTTTTGGCATCAATATTATGAATATGTGTATCACTATGATCGAGATTCAACAAAAATAGACCACACTTCAAGGGTGCATGACCATAAAATATATTACTCATATAAATAGAACAACTATTATTCTCTGATTTAAATGAATAGTCGTCTCGCATGAAACAAGATCTAGATATAATGTTCATCCTCAGCGCTGGCACCAAATAACAATTATTCAGTTCTAAAAATAATCCCGAAGGTAGATGTAGAGGTAGCGTGCCGACAGCGATCACATCGACCTTGGATAGACATCCCTTGAGTCATCTAAATGATCACGTGATCCATATCAACTAAACCATGTCCGATCATCACGTGAGATGGAGTACTTTTCAATGGTGAACATCTTTATGTTGATCATATCTACTGTATGATTCACGTTCGACCTTTTGATCTCCAGTGTTCCGAGGCCATGTCTGTACATGCTAGACTCGTCAAGTTTAACCTGAGTATTCTGCACGTGCAAAACTGTCTTGCACCTGTTGTATGTGAACGTAGAGCTTATCACACCTGATCATCACGTGGTGTCTCGGCACGACGAACTGTCGCACGGTGCATACTCAGGGAGAACACTTATACCTTGAAATTTATTGAGGGATCATCTTATAATGCTACCGCCATACTAAGCAAAATAAGATGCATAAAAGATAAACATCACATGCAATCAAAATATGTGATATGATATGGCCATCATCATCTTGTGTCTTTGATCTCCATCTCCAAAGCATTGTCATGATTTCCATCGTCACCGGCTTGATACCTTGATCTCCATCGTAACGTCGTTGTCGTGTCACCAACTATTGCTTCTACAACTATCGCTAACGCATAGTGATAAAGTAAAGCAATTACATGGCGTTTGCATTTCATACAATAAAGCGACAACCATAAGGCTCCTGCAAGTTGCCGATAACTTTTACAAAACATGATCATCTCATACAACAACGTATATCACATCATGTCTTGACCATATCACATCACAACATGCCCTGCAAAAACCAGGTAGACGTCCTCTACTTTGCTGTTGCAAGTTTTACGTGGCTGCTGCGGGCTTCTAGTAAGAACCATTATTACCTACGCATCAAAAACAGAATGATGTTTCATCAAGTTTGTTGTTTTAACCTTCAACAAGGACCAGTCGCAGTCAAATCCGATTCAACTAAAGTTGGAGAAACAGACACCCGTTAGCCACCTTTATGCAAAACAAGTTGCATGTATGTCGGTGGACCGGTCTCATGAACGTGGTCATGTAAGGTTGGTCTGGGCCACTTCATCCAACAATACTGTCGAATCAATATAAGACGTTGGTGGTAAGCAGTATGACTATCATCGCCCACAACTCTTTGTGTTCTACTTGGGGTTGCCGGTTCATGTTGGTAAGTCCAGGAAAAAAACGTTTGGTTTTGTCAAAGGGGCCATGGCTGGGCGGCTCTATGGTTGGAAAGAACGTCTTATTGCAAAGGCTGGCAAGGACACCCTTGTCACTACAGTTGCTCAAGCCATTCCCACTTTCGCTATGTCATGTTTCTACCTAACAAAAACTTTTTGTGAGGAACTAAGCTCTTTGGTCGGAAACTACTGGTGGAGCCAGCAAGACAAGGAAAACATGATTCATTGGATTGGATGGAAAACCCTCACGCTTCCAAAGGCTCAAGGAGGGCTAGGCTTCCGGGACATGCACGGGTTCAACATTGCCATGTTGTCGAGGCAGATTTGGAGGCTGCTCCAAAACCCGGAGTCCCTATGTGCGCAGGTGCTGCGAGCTCGTTACTATCCCAATGATCAACTGCTAGAGGCCGCCCCGAGAGATGGCATCTCTTACTCCTGGCGTAGCTTGCTTCATGGGCTGCAGCTCTTTCGGGAAGGATACATTTGGAGGATTGGGGATGGCACTCAAGTTAATATCTGGAACGACCCGTGGATACCGCGGCCCTGGTCACGACGTGTCTTAACGGCACGAGGGGCAAATCTCCTGGCTATGGTTAGTGAGCTTATTGATCCATCCACAGGCCAATGGGACGAACAGTTGGTGCGAGACACTTTCTGGGAAGACGATGCCAAGCACATCCTTCAGATCCCTTTGAGAGATGGGGCTCAAGACTTCATTGCTTGGCATTATGACAATAAGGGTACTCACTCCGTCAAATCAGCTTATAAGCTCTTCTGCCAGCTTGAGGAAACCAGGGCGACCGGGGACGTGGGTGCAAGTAATGCGAACCCGGGTTCTCTGAACATAACGGAGGAGGACTCGTGGAAGTGGATTTGGAAGTTATCCTGCCCGAAAACCATTCAAATGTTCACTTGGAGAGTCAAGCATGAGTCCCTTGCGTTGCGGACGAATGTGGCCCGGAGAGGCATCCCTATAGCTAACACGAAGTGCTTGTTCTGCGGCAGAGTTGACGAGGATGGGGCACATCTCTTCATCAAGTGCAAAACCGTCAAGGGCGTCTGGAGAGAGCTTGGTATGGAACGGGAACGCGGTGAGTTGGAACGGATCACATCGGTGCATGCAATGCTGGACTTCTTGTGGGGGCTGGATGTTAATAAGTGGCTCCTTGTTCTCACTTCCTGGTGGTTATGGTGGTCTAATCGCAACAAGCTTCGTTCAGGAGAGCTGCCGCTAGCGGCTGAGTTCGTGGCCAGAAGAGCTCAGAGCAGTGTTCTGGAATTCATGCACATATATATCTCCATAGATCCCAAGCCTTCACCGGAGAGATGGAGGCCCCTAGGGGATGGTGAGTACAAGATCAACGTTGATGGATCCTTCTTCCCTGGGCAGTCCAATGCTGGTGGGGCGTTGCCGTGTGAGATGCGGGAGGCCATCTTCTGTGCGCTCGGGCGGGTTGCGATGTGCATGTATACGATGCCTTTGCTGCTGAAGCCCGTGCCATGGCTCAAGCGATCAATACTGCGACTGATCTGGGGATGGTACGAGTGGAATTTGAAATGGATTCCCAACTGCTAGCTGATGCTCTGGACTTGGGTAAGGTGGACTCCTCGGCGTACTCAGCTATGATTGAGGATATGAAATACCAACTAAAGCTTTGGTTCTCCAAGTTTACAATTTCTGTTTGTAGAAGGAGTGCCAATTCGGTGGCTCATGAACTTGCCAACCTTGGCCGAATGTGTGAGATAAACCACTGTATGCAGTGGGACGCTGATGTACCAGCCCATGTGGGCGTCTGTGTATCGGGCGATATGCCCAGCCACCGTTAAGCAATAAATCCTAGTTTGCTTTCAAAAAAAAAGACATGATGTGATATATTTTGATGTATGAGATGATCATGTTTTGTAAAAGTTATCGGCAACTGGCAGGAGCCTTATGGTTGTCTCTTTATTGTATGAAATGCAATTGCCATGTAATTGCTTTACGTTATCACTATGTGTTAGCAATATTTGTAGAAGCAATAGTTGGCGACACGACAACGACGCTATGATGGAGATCAAGGTGTCAAGCCGGTGACGATGGAGATCATGGCGGTGCTTTGGAGATGGAGATCAAAGGCACAAGATGATGATGGCCATATCATGTCTCATATTTTGATTGCATGTGATGTTTATCTTTATGCGTCTTATTTTGCTAAGTACGACAGTAGCATTATAAGATGATCCCTCACTAAATTTCAAGGTATAAGTGTTATCCCTAAGTATGCACCGTTGCTACAGTTCGCCGTGCCAAGACACCACGTGATGATCGGGTGTGATAACCTCTACGTTCACATACAACGGGTGCAAGTTAGTTTTGCATGTGCAAGGTACTCAGGTTAAACTTGACGAGCCTAGCATGTACAGACATGGCCTCGGAGCACTGAGACTGAAAGGTCAAACGTGAATCAAATAGTAGATATGATCAACATGGAGATGTTCACCATTAAAAACTACTCCATCTCACATGATGATCGGACATGGTTTAGTTGATATGGATCACGTGATCATTTAGATGACTCAAGGGATGTCTATCTAAGTGGGAGTTCTTAAGTAATATGATTAATTAAACTTAAATTTATCATGAACTTAGTCCTGATAGTTTTTTGCATATCTATGTTGTAGATAAATGGCCCGTGCTACCGTTCCCTTGAATTTTAATGTGTTCCTAGAGAAAGCTAAGTTGAAATATGATGGTAGCAACTACACGGACTGGGTCCGCAAGACCATAACTTGAGGATTATCCTCATTGTTGCACAGAAGAATTACGTTTTTGATGCACCGCTAGGTGCAAGGCCTGCTGCAGGAGCAACTCCAGACGTTATGAACGCCTGGCAAGCTAAATCTGATGAGTACTCAATAGTTCAGTGTGCCATGATTTACGGTTTAGAATCGGGACTTCAAAGACGTTTTGAACGTCATGGAACATATGAGATGTTCCACGGGTTGAAGTCAATATTTCAAGCAAATACCTGAGTTGAGAGATATGAAGTCTACAACAAGTTCTATAGCTGCAAGATGGAGGAGAACAATTCTATCAGTGAACACATACTCAGAATGTCTGGGTACCATAACCACTTGACTCAGCTAGGAGTTAATCTTCCGGATGATATTGTCATTGACAGAGTTCTTCAATCACTTCCACCAAGCTACAAAGGTTTCATGATGAACTATAACATGCAAGGGATGAACAAGATGATTCCCGAGCTCTTTGCAATGCTCAAGGCTGTGGAGGTAGAAATCAAGAAGGAGCATCAAGTGATGATGGTTAACAAGACCACTAGTTTCAAGAAAAAGGGCAAAGGAAAGAAGGGGAATTTCAAGAAGAATGGCAAGCAAGTTGCTGCTCTCGGGAAGAAGCCCAAGTCTGGACCTAAGCCTGAAACTGAGTGCTTCAACTGCAAAGGGACTGGTCACTGAAAGTGGAACTACCCCAAGTATTTAGTGGATAAGAAGGATGGCAAAGTGAAAGGTATATTTGATATACATGTTATTGATGTGTACCTTACTAATGCTCATAGTAGTGCTTGGGTATTTGATACTGGTTTTGTTGCTCATATTTGCAAAATAGGGGCTACAGATTAAACGAAGATTGGCTAAGGACGAGGTGACGATGCACGTCGGAAATGGTTCCATGGTCGATGTGATCGCAGTCGGCATGCTACCTCTACATCTACCTTCGGGATTAGTTTTAGACCTGAATAATTGTTATTTGGTGCCAGCGTTGAGCATGCACATTATACCTGGATCTTGTTCGATGCAAGACGATTACTCATTTAAATCGGGGAATAATGGTTGTTCTATTTATATGAGTAATATCTTTTATGGTCATGCACCCTTGATGAGTGGTCTATTTTTGTTGAATCTTGATCGTGGTGTGATAAAGATATTCATAATATTGATTCCAATAGCTGCAAAGTTAATAATGATAGTGCAACTTATTTGTGGCACTGTCGTTTAGGTCATATTGGTGTAAAGCACATGAAGAAACTCCATGCAGATGGGATTTTGGAATCACTTGATTATGAATCACTTGATGCTTGCGAACCATGCCTCATGGGCAAGTTGACTAAGACTCTGTTCTCTAGAACAATGGAGCGAGCCACTAACTTATTGGAAATAATACATATTGATGTATGTTGTCCGATGAGTGTTGAGGCTCATGGCGGGTATCGTTATTTTTTGACCTTTACAGATGATTTGAGCAGATATGGGTATATCTACTTAATGAAACATAAGTTTGAAACATTTGAAAAAGTTTAAAGAATTTCAGAGTGAAGTGGAAAATCATCATAACAAGAAAATAAAGTTTCTACGATCTGATCGCGGAGGCGAATATTGGAGTTACGAGTTTGGTCTTCATTTAAAACAATGTGGAATAATTTCGCAACACACGCCACCTGGAACACCACAGCGTAATGGTGTGTCTGAATGTTGTAATCGTACTTTATTAGATATGGTACGATCAATGATGTCTCTTACCGATTTACCACTATCGTTTTGGGGTTATGCATTAGAAACAGTTGCATTCACGTTAAATAGGGCACCATCTAAATCTGTTGAGACGACACCATATGAATTGTGGTTTGGCAAGAAACCTAAGATGTCGTTTCTTAAAGTTTGGGGTTGCGATGCTTATGTGAAAAAGCTTCAACCTGATAAGCTCAAACCCAAATCGGAGAAGTGTGTCTTCATAGGATACCCAAAAGAAACTGTTGGGTGCACCTTCTATCATAGATCCGAAGGCAAGATATTTGTTGCTAAGAATGGATCCTTTCTAGAGAAGGAGTTTCTCTCGAAAGAAGTGAGTGGGAGGAAAGTAGAACTTGATGAGGTAGTTGTACCTTCTCTCCAATTGGAAAGTAGTTCATCATAGAAATCTGTTCCAGTGATGCCTATACCAATTAGTGAGGAAGCTAATGATGATGATCATGAAACTTCATATCAAGTTACTACCAAACCTGGTAGGTCAACCAGAGTACGTTCCGCACCAGAGTCGTATGGTAATCCTATTCTGGAAGTCATGTTACTAGACCATGACGAACCTACGAACTATGAGGAAGCGATGATGATCCCAAATTCCATGAAATGGCTTGAGGCCATGAAATCTGAGATGGGATCCATGTATGAGAACAAAGTATGGACTTTGGTTGACTTGCCCGATGATCGGCAAGCCATAGAAAATGAATGGATCTTCAAGAAAAAGACTGACGCCGATGGTAATCTTACTATCTACAAAGCTCGACTTGTTGTGATTTTTTTTGATAAGTTCAAGAAGTTGACTATGATGATACCTTCTCACCCGTAGCGATGTTTAAGTCTGTACAAATCATGTTAGCAATTGCCGCATTTTATGATTATGAAATTTGGCAAATGGATGTCAATACTGCATTCCTTAATGGATTTCTTAAAGAAGAGTTGTATGTGATGCAACCAGAAGGTTTTGTCGATCCTAAATGTGCAAAAAAAGTGTGCAAGCTCCAGCGATCCATTTATGGACTAGTGCAAGCATCTTGTAGTTGTAATATATGCTTTGATAGTGTGATTGTAACATCCCAAAATTCTAAATTTTGGAATGTTATAATAAATAGATAGATTTGATGGATTGTTTGATTGATTGTCTAAAAGTGAGTGAATACGAAACTTTTGAAAGTTAAATGAGAGGGAACAAAAGGACTTTCCCAAACTTTCATATTTCCTTTCTGATCTCCATGGATTCAAATTCTTTCAAATACAAAACCCTTGAGCGAAGATGATATGACTTCTTTCATTTAAAAATAAATGAAAAGGGTTTTGAAAAGATTTGAATTTCATTTGGAAATATTTTCAGAAACTTCAAGCAACTCAATGATTTTCATGAGAGAAGATAAAATGACTTCTTCAAATTATATGAAATATGAGTTGGGAGTTTAAAAGGATCAAAATTTAAAATCCTTTTGAAATTATTTTCAATTTGGAGTTATTTGGGTTTTATTCAAATTATTTTTCTCCAAAAATAAAATATACGGAAAATAGGATAACATGATTCCTTACAATAGAAAATTGGAGAAAAATTAATTTGAAATCATTTTGGTATTTTTATTTGACCAGTAGCACTCTTTGAATTATCTGAATTCGTGTGAATTTTATTTAATGCTAGGAAAATGTTCATCTTGTAGAAAATCTTTTTCTGAAAATTTGGATATATAATATGCCTATATAAAGTTTTATTTTTTTACTTTTGTTTTTCAGTTTATCGCATTCTGTTTAAAAAAATAACAAAAACTGCGCGCACCTGAAACTAACTATCGTCCACGTGCGCATCATAGTACCAGCGGGCGCCCTATCTTTTTTTTCTCTTTATCCTATATGGGCCAGGCCCAGCCAGCCTTTTCATTTTTTTCTTTCTTATGCCGATTTTGTTTTTTTTAAACTGCAGCCGCAGCGTGCGCGTGTGGCCGGCCGAAGGCCTTTAGGCCCATCCGAGCCACCTCTTTTCATCTCTATTTCGTATATTTTCGTCTTCATTTAGTCCCACATTGCCTAGCCTTTGACCTCTAAGCCTCTTTTCCACCAATAAATATAGACCCATAGAGTCTCCAAAAATCATCCGATTCGGGTTAAATCAATATTTTGGTTTGACTAGATTCATTTAATAAAAATATATTTCTCCTCTCCGGCGTGACTTCTGAAAATTGTCTCTCTCTCCAAAGTCGTCTTTTCTCTGCCTTATAAAGGTATCTTTCTTTGTTTTTTTCTTCTTCTTATACTTCCGTAGTTTATTATTTTTAGACTAATACGATAGAATAATTAGATTATCAATTAGTCTACGTATTTATACGTTAGACCTTAACCGTAGTTTTTTTCGTAAAACAGCTTGGCCCTGATTTTTCAAATAGTCATAACTTTTCACTCGTTTATCCAAATTAGATGAAACTAGCGCCTATAGCTTCGTCTTGTTTTCACCTATCCAGTGAACCTGTCACATCAACTTTTTGAAATTTTCAAATTTCGAATTTTGTTCAGATTCATATTCAAACTTCTTTTGAACATAACTTGAGTTTCGTAGCTCCGTTTGAGTTGATTCTTTTTGCAAATCGAAGCTCTTGACCTAAACTTTCCGATAAGGCCAAATTCACGTAATTTTGGTACTGTTAGAAATTGTTTTATGTTGCAAGAGTTATTTGCTTGGTTTTGGTGTTCTCCGAATCGTCTTCTTCGTTCTTTCCGATCTGTTGACTGATTGCTTATGTGTGGTTACTATTGCTTGCTTACGATAGATTGACCGGAGTGTGATGAGTAGAACTATCAAGAGTTTTGCATCGGGTCCGATGAAAATCTTTTGTGACAATACTGGAGCAATTCCTTAGCGAAGGAATCCAGATTTCACAAGAGAACCAAACACATCAAGAGACGCTTCAACTCCATCCGCGATCAAGTCAAGGAGGGAGACATAGACATTTGCCAAATACACATGGATCTGAATATTGCAGACCCGTTGACTAAGCCTCTTCCACAAGAAAAACATGATCAGCACCAAGACTCCATGGGTGTTAGAATCATTACAATGTAATCTAGATTATTGACTCTAGTGCAAGTGGGAGACTGAAGGAACTATGCCCTAGAGGCAATAATAAAGTTATTATTTATATTTCCTTATATCATGATAAATGTTTATTATTCATGCTAGAATTGTATTAACCGAAAACTTGATACATGTGTGGATACATAGACAAAACAAAGTGTCCCTAGTATGCCTCTACTTGACTAGCTCGTTAATCAAAGTTGGTTAAGTTTCCTAACCATAGACATGTGTTGTCATTTGATGAACGAGATCACATCATTAGGAGAATGATGTGATGGACAAGACCCATCCGTTAGCTTAGCATAATGATCGTTAAGTTTTATTGCTATTGCTTTCTTCATGACTTATACATATTCCTTTGACTATGAGATTATGCAACTCCCGAATACTATAGGAACACCTTGTGTGCTCTCAAACATCACAACATAACTGGGTGATTATAAAGATGCTCTACAGGTGTCTCCGAAGGTGTTTGTTGGGTTGGCATAGATCAAGATTAGGATTTGTCACTCCGAGTAACGGAGAGGTGTCTCTGGGCTCTCTTGGTAATGCACATCATGATAAGCCTTGAAAGTAATGTGACTAATGAGTTAGTTACGGGATGATGCATTACGGAACGAGTAAAGAGACTTGCCGGCAACAAGATTGAACTAGGTATGAAGATACTGACGATCGAATCTTCGGCAAGTAACATACCGATGACAAAGGGAATGACGTATGTTGTCATTGCAGTTTGACCGGTAAAGATCTTCGTAGAATATGTAGGAACCAATATGAGCATCTAGGTTTCGCTATTGGTTATTGATTAGAGATGTGTCTCGATCATGTCTACATAGTTCTCGAACCCGTAGGGTCCGCACGCTTAACGTTTGATGACGATTTGTATTATGAGTTATGTGTTTTGGTGACCTTAGATTGTTCGGAGTCCCAGACGAGATCACGGACATGACGAGGAGTCTCAAAATGGTCGAGAGGTAAAGATTGTTATTTTCGACGATAGTATTCAGACACCGGAATGGTTCCGGAGTGTTTCGGGTATTTTTCGGAGTACCGGGAGGTTACCGGAACCCCCCGGGAAAGTAATGGGCCAACATGGGCCATAGGGGAGAGAGAGGAGAGCCCACAAGGGGTGCCCCCCCCATGGGTTATCCGAATTGGACAAGGGGAAGGGGGCATAGCCCCCCCTTTCGTTCCCGCTCTCCCTCTCCTTCCCCCTTTCCCCCTCCGAAAGAACGAAGGGGGCCCGACTTGGACTAGGAGTCCTAGTCGGTTCCCCTCCCCTCCCATGGCGCGCCCCCTATGGCCGGCTTCATCCCGCTCCTCCTTTATATACGGGCGCACGGGGGCACCCCAAAGGACATCAGTTATTCTCTTAGCCATGTGTGGTGCCCCCTCCACAATTTACTCCTCTGGTCATATTGTCGTAGTGCTTAGGCGAAGCCCTGCGCGGATCACATCACCATCACCGTCACCATGCCATCGTGCTGACGAAACTCTCCCTCGACACTTTGCTAGATCAATAGTTTGAGGGACGTCATCGAGCTGAACGTGTGTAGAACTCGGAGGTGTCGTACGTTCGGTGCTTGATCGGTTGGATCGTGAAGACGCTTCCACTTTCGGTCTACAAGGGTACATGGACACATTCTCCCCCTCTTGTTGCTATGCATCTCCTGGATAGATCTTGCGTGATCGTAGGAAATTTTTTGAAATTGCATGCTACATGAGAGTGTATCCACATACCCTCATAGACCGAAAGTGGAAGCATTAGTTTAACACGGTTGATGTAGTCGAACATCTTCTCGATTCAACCGATCAAGTACCGAACGTACGACACCTCCGAGTTCTGCAACGTTCAGCTCGATGACGTCCTTCGAACTCTTGATCCAGGAAAGTGTCTACTACCTCTTGAGCACGCGTTGGTTTTCCCTTGAAGAGGAAAGGGTGATGCAGCACAGTAGCGTAAGTATTTCCCTCAGTTTTTGAGAACCAAGGTATCAATCCAGTAGGAGGTAACACGCAAGTCGCCTAGTACCTGCACAAACAAACAAGAACCTCGCAACCAACACAATAAAGGGGTTGTCAATCCCTTAACGATCACTTACGAAAGTGAGATCCAATAGACATAATAAGATAAATATTTTTGGTATTTTTATGATATAGATTGCAAAATAAATGGTAATAGAAATAGCAAGCTGATATGAAAATAATATGATGGAAGATAGACCCGGGGCCGTAGGTTTCACTAGTGGCTTCTCTCTGGATAGCAAATTCTACGGTGGGTGAACAAATTACTGTCGAGCAATTGATAGAAAAACGAATAATTATGAGAATATCTAGGCATGATCATGTATATAGGCATCACGTCCGCGACAATTAGACCGAAACGATTCTGCATCTACTACTATTACTCCACACATCGACCGCTATCCAGCATGCATCTAGACTATTAAGTTCATAAGAACAAAGTAACGCATTAGGCAAGATGACATGATGTAGAGGGATAAACTCAAGCAATATGATATAAACCCCATCTTTTTATCCTCTATGGCAACAATACAATACGTGCCTTGCTGCCCCTGCTGTCACTAGGAAAGGACACCACAAGATTGAACCCAAAGCTAAGCACTTCTCCCATTGCAAGAAAGATCAATCTAGTAGGCCAAACCAAACTAATAATTAGAAGAGACTTGCAAAGATATTTAAATCATGCATAAAAGATTTCAGAGAAGAATCAAATATTGTTCATAGATAATTTTGATCATAAACCCACAATTCATCGGATCTCAACAAACACACTGCAAAAAGAATTACATCGAATAGATCTCCAAGAGAATCGGGGAGAACTTTGTATTGAGATCCAAAGAGAGAGAAGAAGCCATCTTGCTAATAACGATGGACCTGAAGGTGTGTGGTAAACTACTCACACATCATCGAAGAGGCTATGGTGTTGATGTAGAAGCCCTCCGTAATCGATTCCCCCTTCGGCGGAGCGCCGGAAAAGGCCCCAAGATGGTATCTCACGGGTACAGAAGGTTGCGGTGGTGGAAATAGGTTTTTGTGGTGCTCCTGGATGTTTTCGGGGTATATGGGTATATATAGGAGGAAGAAGTACGTCGATGGAGCTGCGAGGGGCCCACTGTTGGAAATATGCCCTAGAGGCAATAATAAAAGGATTATTATTATATTTCCTTGTTCATGATAATTGTCTTTTATTCATGCTATAATTGTGTTATCCGGAAATCGTAATAGATGTGTGAATACATAGACACCAACATGTCCCTAGTAAGCCTCTAGTTGACTAGCTCGTTGATCAATAGATAGTCATGGTTTCCTGACTATGGACACTGGATGTCATTGATAACGAGATCACATCATTAGGAGAATGATGTGATGGACAAGACCCGATCCTAAACATAGCACAAGATCGTATAGTTCGTTTGCTAGAGTTTTTCCAATGTCAAGTATCTTTTCCTTAGACCATGAGATCGTGTAACTCCCGGATACCGTAGGATTGCTTTGGGTGTACCAAACGTCACAACGTAACTGGGTGACTATAAAGGTATACTACGGGTATCTCCGAAAGTGTCTATTGGGTTGACACGGATCAAGACTGGGATTTGTCACTCCGTATGACGGAGAGGTATCTCTGGGCCCACTCGGTAATGCATCATCATAATGAGCTCAAAGTGACCAAGTGTCTGGTCACGGGATCACGCATTATGGTATGAGTGAAGTGACTTGCCGGTAACGAGATTGAACGAGGTATTGGGATGCCGACGATCGAATCTCGGGCAAGTAACATACCGATTGACAAAGGGAATTGTATACGGGGTTGCTTGAATCCTCGACATCGTGGTTCATCCGATGAGATCATCGAGGAGCATGTGGGAGCCAACATGGGTATCCAGATCCCGCTGTTGGTTATTGACCGGAGAGCCATCTCGGTCATGTCTACATGTCTCCCGAACCCGTAGGGTCTACACACTTAAGGTTCGGTGACGCTAGGGTTGTAGAGATATGAATATGCAGTAACCCGAAAGTTGTTCGGAGTCCCAGATGAGATCCCGGACGTCATGAGGAGTTCCGGAATGGTCCGGAGGTGAAGAATTATATATAGGAAGTGCAGTTTCGGCCATCGGGAGAGTTTCGGGGGTCACCGGTATTGTACCGGGACCACCGGAAGGGTCCCGGGGGTCCACCGGGTGGGGCCACCCATCCCGAAGGGCCCCATGGGCCAAAGTGGGGAGGGGAACCAGCCCATAGTGGGCTGGTGCGCCCCCCTTGGCCCACCCCATGCGCCTAGGGTTGGGAACCCTAGGGTGGGGGGGCGCCCCACTTGCCTTGGGGGCTACTCCACCCTTGGCCGCCGCCCCCCTAGGAGATCCCATCTCCTAGGGCCGCCCCCCCCTAGGGGAGCCTATATAAGGGGGGGAGGGAGGGGCAGCTGCACTCTTGCGTCTTGGCGCCTCCCTCTCCCTTGCTACACCTCTCCCCCTCGCGTAGTAGAACGGCGAAGCCCTGCTGCGGTGACCCCTGCATCCACCACCATGCCGTCGTGCTGCTGGATCTTCATCAACCTCTCCTCCCCCCTTGCTGGATCAAGAAGGAGGAGACGTCACGCTGACCGTACCTGTGTTGAACATGGAGGTGCCGTCCGTTCGGCACTAGGATCTCCGGTGATTTGGATCACGTCGAGTACGACTTCCTCATCCCCATTCTTTGAACGCTCCCGCGCGTGATCTACAAAGGTATGTAGATGCAATCCGATCACTCGTTGCTAGATGAACTCATAGATGGATCTTGGTGAAACCGTAGGAAAATTTTTGTTTTCTGCAACGTTCCCCAACAGTGGCATCATGAGCCAGGTTTATGCGTAGTTCTCTTTGCACAAGTAGAACACAATTTGTTGTGGGCGTAGATGTTGTCAACTTTCTTGCCGCTACTAGTCTTATTTTGCTTCAACAGTATTGTGGGATGAAGCGGCCCGGACCAACCTTACACGTACGCTTACGTGAGACCGGTTCCACTGACTGACATGCACTAGTTGCATAAGGTGGCTGGCGGGTGGCTGTCTCTCCCACTTTAGTTGGAGCGGATTCGATGAAAAGGGTCCTTATGAAGGGTAAATAGAAGTTGACAAATCACGTTGTGGCTTTCACGTAGGTAAGAAAATGTTCTTGCTAGAACCCTATTGCAGCCACGTAAAAACTTGCAACAACAATTAGAGGACGTCTAACTTGTTTTTGCAGCAAGTGTTTTGTGATGTGATATGGCCAAAGTTGTGATGAATGATGAATGATATATATGTGATGTATGAGATGTTCATGCTATTGTAATAGGAATCACGACTTGCATGTCGATGAGTATGACAACCGGCAGGAGCCATAGGAGTTGTCTTTATTTTTATATGACCTGCGTGTCATTAAGAAACGCCATGTAAATTACTTTACTTTATTGCTAAACGTGTTAGCCATAGTAGTAGAAGTAATAGTTGGCGAGCAACTTCATGGAGACACGATGATGGAGATCATGATGATGGAGATCATGGTGTCATGCCGGTGACAAGATGATCATGGAGCCCCAAGATGGAGATCAAAGGAGCTATGTGATATTGGCCATATCATGTCACTGTTATTATTTGATTGCATGTGATGTTTATCATGTTTTTGCATCTTGTTTACTTAGAACGACGGTAGTAAATAAGATGACCCCTCATAATAATTTCAAGAAAGTGTTCCCCCTAACTGTGCACCGTTGCGACAGTTCGTTGTTTCGAAGCACCACGTGATGATCGGGTGTGATAGATTACAACGTTCACATACAACGGGTGTAAGACAAATTTACACATGCAAACACTTAGGTTGACTTGACGAGCCTAGCATGTACAGACATGGCCTCGGAACACAGAAGACCGAAAGGTCGAGCATGAGTCATATAGAAGATACGATCAACATGAAGATGTTCACCGACGTTGACTAGTCTGTCTCACGTGATGATCGGACACGGCCTAGTTAACTCGGATCATGTTATACTTAGATTACAGGAGGGATGTCTATCTAAGTGGGAGTTCATTGAATAATTTGATTAGATGAACTTAGTTATCATGAACTTAGTCTAAAATATTTACAATATGTCTTGTAGATCAAATGGCCAACGTAGTCCTCAACTTCAACGCGTTCCTAGAGAAAACCAAGCTGAAAGACGATGGCAGCAACTACACGGACTGGGTCCGGAACCTGAGGATCATCCTCATAGCTGCCAAGAAAGATTATGTCCTACAAGCACCACTAGGTGAAGCACCTGTTCTCCCTGCAGAACAAGACGTTATGAACGCTTGGCAGACACGTACCGATGACTACTCCCTCGTTCAGCGCGGCATGCTTTACAGCTTAGAGCCGGGGCTCCAAAAGTGTTTTGAGAGACACGGAGCATATGAGATGTTCGAAGAGCTGAAAATGGTTTTCCAAGCTGATGCCCGGGTCGAGAGATATGAAGTCTCCGACAAGTTCTTCAGCTGTAAGATGGAGGAAAACAGTTCTGTCAGTGAGCACATACTCACTATGTCTGGGTTGCATAACCGCTTGACTCAGCTGGGAGTTAATCTCCCGGATGACGCGGTCATTGACAGAATCCTTCAGTCGCTTCCACCAAGCTACACGAGCTTTTTGATGAACTTCAATATGCAGGGGATGGAAAAGACCATTCCTGAAGTATTTGCAATGCTGAAATCAGCAGAGGTAGAAGTCAAAAAGGAACATCAAGTGTTGATGGTGAATAAAACCACTAAGTTCAAGAAAGGCAAGGGTAAGAAAAACTTCAAGAAGGACGGCAAGGGAGTTGCCGCGCCCGGCAAGCAAGCTGCCGGGAAGAAGCCAAAGAATGGACCCAAGCCCGAGACTGAGTGCTTTTATTGCAAGGAAAGTGGTCACTGGAAGCGAAACTGCCCCAAATACTTAGCGGACAAGAAGGCCGGCAAAACGAAAGGTATATATGATATACATGTAATTGATGTGTACCTTACCAGTACTCGTAGTAGCTCCTGGGTATTTGATACCGGTGCAGTTGCTCACATTTGTAACTCAAAGCAGGAGCTGTGGAATAAGCGGAGACTGGCGAAGGACGAGGTGACGATGCGCGTCGGGAATGGTTCCAAGGTCGATGTGATCGCCGTCGGCATGCTACCTCTACATTTACCTACGGGATTAGTTTTGAACCTCAATAATTGTTATTTAGTGCCAAGTTTGAGCATGAACATTGTATCAGGATCTCGTTTAATACGAGATGGCTACTCGTTTAAATCTGAGAATAATGGTTGTTCTATTTATATGAGAGATATGTTTTATGGTCATGCTCTGATGGTGAATGGTTTATTCTTAATGAATCTCGAGCGTAATGCTACACATATTCATAGTGTGAATACCAAAAGATGTAAGGTTGATAATGATAGTCCCACATACTTGTGGCATTGCCGCTTTGGTCACATAGGTGTCAAACGCATGAAGAAGCTCCATGCAGATGGACTTTTAGAGTCTCTTGATTACGAATCATTTGACACGTGCGAACCATGCCTCATGGGTAAGATGACCAAGACTTCGTTCTCAGGAACAATGGAGCGAGCAACCAACTTATTGGAAATCATACATACTGATGTGTGCGGTCCAATGAGTGTTGAGGCTCGCGGTGGCTATCGTTATGTTCTCACCCTCACTGATGACTTGAGTAGATATGGGTATGTCTACTTAATGAAACACAAGTCTGAGACCTTTGAAAAGTTCAAGGAATTTCAGAGTGAGGTTGAGAATCAACGTGACAGGAAAATCAAGTTCTTGCGATCAGATCGTGGGGGAGAATACTTGAGTCACGAATTTGGCACACACTTAAGAAAATGTGGAATAGTTTCACAACTCACGCCGCCTGGAACACCTCAGCGTAATGGTGTGTCCGAACATCATAATCGCACTCTATTAGATATGGTGTGATCTATGATGTCTCTTACCGATTTACCACTATCATTTTGGGGCTATGCTTTAGAGACTGCCACATTCACTTTAAATAGGGCACCGTCGAAATCCGTTGAGACGATACCATATGAATTATGGTTTGGGAAGAAACCTATGCTGTCGTTTCTAAAAGTTTGGGGATGCGATGCTTATGTCAAGAAACTTCAACCTGAAAAGCTCGAACCCAAGTCGGAAAAATGCGTCTTCATAGGATACCCTAAAGAAACTATTGGGTATACCTTCTACCTCAGATCTGAAGGCAAGATCTTTGTTGCCAAGAATGGATCCTTTCTAGAGAAGGAGTTTCTCTCGAAAGAAGTAAGTGGGAGGAAAGTAGAACTTGATGAAGTATTACCTCTTGAACCGGAAAATGGCGCAACTCAAGAAAATGTTCCTGAGGTGCCTGCACCGACTAGAGAGGAAGTTAATGATGATGATCATGAAACTTCAGATCAAGTTGCTACTGAACTTCGTAGGTCCACAAGGACACGTTCCACACCAGAGTGGTACGGCAACCCTGTCTTGGAAATCATGTTGTTAGACAACAGTGAACCTTCGAACTATGAAGAAGCGATGGCGGGCCCGGATTCCGACAAATGGCTGGAAGCCATGAAATCCGAGATAGGATCCATGTATGAAAACGAAGTATGGACTTTGACTGACTTGCCCGTTGAGCGGCGAGCCATAGAAAATAAATGGATCTTTAAGAAGAAGACAGACGCGGATGGTAATGTGACCATCTATAAAGCTCGGCTTGTCACTAAGGGTTATCGACAAGTTCAAGGGGTTGACTACGATGAGACTTTCTCACTGGTAGCGAAGCTGAAGTCCGTCCGAATCATGTTAGCAATTGCCGCATTCTATGATTATGAGATATGGCAAATGGACGTCAAAACAGCATTCCTTAATGGTTTCCTTAAGGAAGAATTGTATATGATGCAGCCAGAAGGTTTTGTCGATCCTAAGAATGCTGACAAGGTGTGCAAGCTCCAACGCTCGATTTATGGGCTGGTGCAAGCATCTCGGAGTTGGAACATTCGCTTTGATGAGATGATCAAAGCGTTTGGGTTTACGCAGACTTATGGAGAAGCCTACGTTTACAAGAAAGTGAGTGGGAGCTCTGTAGTATTTCTCATATTATATGTAGATGACATACTTTTGATGGGAAATGATATAGAGCTTTTGGACAGCATTAAGGCCTACTTGAATAAGAGTTTTTCAATGAAGGACCTTGGAGAAGCTGCTTATATATTAGGCATCAAGATCTATAGAGATAGATCAAGACGCCTCATAGGTCTTTCACAAAGCACATACCTTGATAAGATATTGAAGAAGTTCAATATGGATCAGTCTAAGAAGGGGTTCTTGCCTGTGTTGCAAGGTGTGAAATTGAGCTCAGCTCAATGTCCGACCACGACAGAAGATATAGAAGAGATGAGTGTCATCCCCTATGCCTCAGCCATAGGTTCTATTATGTATGCCATGCTGTGTACCAGACCTGATGTAAACCTTGCTGTAAGTTTGGTAGGTAGGTACCAAAGTAATCCCGGCAAGGAACACTGGACAACGGTCAAGAATATCCTGAAGTACCTGAAAAGGACTAAGGAAATGTTTCTCGTTTATGGAGGTGACGAAGAGCTCGTCGTAAAGGGTTACGTCGACGCTAGCTTCGACACAGATCTGGATGACTCTAAGTCACAAACCGGATACGTGTATATTTTGAATGGTGGGGCAGTTGCAAGCAGAGCATCGTGGCGGGATCTACATGTGAAGCGGAGTACATGGCAGCCTCGGAGGCAGCGCATGAAGCAATTTGGGTGAAGGAGTTCATCACCGACCTAGGAGTCATACCCAATGCGTCGGGGCTGATCAAACTCTTCTGTGACAACACTGGAGCTATTGCACTTGCCAAGGAGCCCAGGTTTCACAAGAAGACAAGGCACATCAAGCGTCACTTCAACTCCATTCGTGAAAATGTTCAAGATGGAGACATAGATATTTGTAAAGTACATACGGACCTGAATGTAGCAGATCCGTTGACTAAACCTCTCCCTAGAGCAAAACATGATCAACACCAGAATTCCATGGGTGTTCGATTCATCACAATGTAACTAGATTATTGACTCTAGTGCAAGTGGGAGACTGTTGGAAATATGCCCTAGAGGCAATAATAAAAGGATTATTATTATATTTCCTTGTTCATGATAATTGTCTTTTATTCATGCTATAATTGTGTTATCCGGAAATCGTAATAGATGTGTGAATACATAGACACCAACATGTCCCTAGTAAGCCTCTAGTTGACTAGCTCGTTGATCAATAGATAGTCATGGTTTCCTGACTATGGACATTGGATGTCATTGATAACGAGATCACATCATTAGGAGAATGATGTGATGGACAAGACCTGATCCTAAACATATCACAAGATCGTATAGTTCGTTTGCTAGAGTTTTTCCAATGTCAAGTATCTTTTCCTTAGACCATGAGATCGTGTAACTCCCGGATACCGTAGGATTGCTTTGGGTGTACCAAACGTCACAACGTAACTGGGTGACTATAAAGGTATACTACGGGTATCTCCGAAAGTGTCTGTTGGGTTGACACGGATCAAGACTGGGATTTGTCACTCCGTATGACGGAGAGGTATCTCTGGGCCCACTCGGTAATGCATCATCATAATGAGCTCAAAGTGACCAAGTGTCTGGTCACGGGATCATGCATTACGGTACGAGTAAAGTGACTTGCCGGTAACGAGATTGAACGAGGTATTGGGATGCCGACGATCGAATCTCGGGCAAGTAACATACCGATTGACAAAGGGAATTGTATATGGGGTTGCTTGAATCCTCGACATCGTGGTTCATCCGATGAGATCATCGAGGAGCATGTGGGAGCCAACATGGGTATCCAGATCCCACTGTTGGTTATTGACCGGAGAGCCATCTCGGTCATGTCTACATGTCTCCCGAACCCGTAGGGTCTACACACTTAAGGTTCGGTGACGCTAGGGTTGTAGAGATATGAATATGCAGTAACCCGAAAGTTGTTCGGAGTCCCGGATGAGATCCCGGACATCACGAGGAGTTCCGGAATGGTCCGGAGGTGAAGAATTATATATAGGAAGTGCAGTTTCGGCCATCGGGAGAGTTTCGGGGGTCACCGATATTGTACCGGGACCACCGGAAGGGTCCCGGGGGTCCACCGGGTGGGGCCACCCATCCCGGAGGGCCCCATGGGCCAAAGTGGGGAGGGGAACCAGCCCATAGTGGGCTGGTGCGCCCCCCTTGGCCCACCCCATGCGCCTAGGGTTGGGAACCCTAGGGTGGGGGGCGCCCCACTTGCCTTGGGGGCTACTCCACCCTTGGCCGGCGCCCCCCTAGGAGATCCCATCTCCTAGGGCCGGCGCCCCCCTAGGGGAGCCTATATAAAGGGGGGAGGGAGGGGCAACCGCACCCTTGAGTCTTGGCGCCTCCCTCTCCCTTGCTACACCTCTCCCCCTCGCGTAGTAGAACGGCGAAGCCCTGCTGCGGTGACCCCTGCATCCACCACCACGCCGTCGTGCTGCTGGATCTTCATCAACCTCTCCTCCCCCCTTGCTGGATCAAGAAGGAGGAGACGTCACACTGACCGTACGTGTGTTGAACACGGAGGTGCCGTCCGTTCGGCGCTAGGATCTCCGGTGATTTGGATCACGTCGAGTACGACTTCCTCATCCCCGTTCTTTGAACGCTTCCGCGCGTGATCTACAAAGGTATGTAGATGCAATCCGATCACTCGTTGCTAGATGAACTCATAGATGGATCTTGGTGAAACCGTAGGAATTTTTTTGTTTTCTGCAACGTTCCCCAACACCCACGAGGGTGGGGGGCGCGCCCTCCTGCCTCATGGCCTCCTCGCTTGTTTCTTGACGTCCACTCCAAGTCTCCTGGATCACGTTTGTTCCAAAAATAACTCTACTGAAGGTTTCATTCCGTTTGGATTCCGTTTGATATTCCATTTCTGCGAAACACTGAAATAGGCAAAAAACAACAATTTGCACTGTGCCTTTGGTTAGTAGGTTAGTCCCAAAAATAATATAAAAAGGTATATTAAAGCCCAGTAAACATCCAAAACAGATAATATAATAGCATGGAACAATCAAAAATTATAGATACGTTGGAGACGTATCAAGCATCCCCAAGCTTAATTCCTGCTCGTCCTCGAGTAGGTAAATGATAAAAACAGAATTTTTGATTTGGAATGCTACCTAGCATAATTCTCAATGTAATTTTATTTACCGTGGCATGAATGTTCAGATCCGAAAGATTCAAGACAAAAGTTTAACATTGACATAAAATAATAATACTTCAAGCATACTAACAAAGCAGTCATCTCTTCTCAAAATAGCATGGCCGAAGAAAGTTATCCCTGAAAAATCATATAGTCTGGCTATGCTCTATCTTCATCACACAAAGTATTTAAATCATGCACAACCCTGATGACAAGCCAAACAATTGTTTCATACTTTTGATGTTCTCAAACTTTTTCAATCTTCACGCAATATATGAGCGTGAGCCATGGACGTAGCACTATAGGTGGAATAGAATGGTGGTTGTGGAGAAGACAAAAAAAGGAGAAGATAGTCTCACATCAACTAGGCATATCAACGAGCTATGGAGATGCCCATCAATAGATATCAATGTGAGTGAGTAGGGATTGCCATGCAACGGATGCACTAGAGCTATAAGTGTATGAAAGCTCAAAAAGAAATTAAGTGGGTGTGCATCCAACTTGCTTGCTCACGAAGACCTAGGGCATTTTGAGGAAGCCCATCATTGGAATATACAAGCCAAGTTCTATAATGTAAAATTCCCACTAGTATATGAAAGTGACAACATAGGAGACTCTCTATCATGAAGATCATGGTGCTACTTTGAAGCACAAGTGTGGTAAAAAGGATAGCAACATTGTCCATTCTCTCTTTTTCTCTCATTTCTTTTTATTTTTTTTTATTTTTTTTATTTGGGCCTTCTCTTTTTATGGCCTCTTTTTTTCTCTTTTTATTATTTTTCTTCCGGAGTCTCATCCCGACTTGTGGGGGAATCATAGTCTCCATCATCCTTTCCTCACTTGGGACAATGCTCTAATAATGATGATCATCACACTTTTATTTACTTACAACTCAAAAATTACAACTCGATACTATAACAAAATATGACTCTATGTGAATGCCTCCGACGGTGTACTGGGATGTTCAATGAATCAAGAGTGACATGTATGAAAGAATTATGAACGGTGGCTTTGCCACAAATACGATGTCAACTACCTGATCATGCAAAGCAATATGACAATGATGAAATGTGTCATAACGAACGGAACGGTGGTAAGTTGCATGGCAATATATCTCAGAATGGCTATGGAAATGCCATAATAGGTAGGTATGGTAGCTGTTTTGAGGAAGATACATGGTGGGTGTATGGTACCGGCGAAAGTTGCGCGGTACTATGGAGGCTAGCAATGATGGAAGGGTGAGAGTGCGTATAATCCATGGACTCAACATTAGTCATAAGAACTCACATACTTATTGCAAAAATCTATTGGTTATCGAAACAAAGTACTACACGCATGCTCCTAGGGGGATAGATTGGTAGGAAAAGACCATCGCTCGTCCCTGACCGCCACTCATAAGAAAGACAATCATTAAATAAATCATGCTCCGACTTCATCACATAACGTCTCACCATACGTGCATGCTATAGGAATCACAAACTTTAGAACAAGTATTTCTCAAATTCACAACTACTCAACTAGCATGACTCTAATATCACCATCTTTATATCTCAAAACAATCATCAAGTATCAAACTTCTCATAGTATTCAATGCACTTTTTATGATAGTTTTTATTATACCCATCTTGGATGCCTATCATATTAGGACTAATTTTATAGCCAAAGAAAATTACCATGCTGTTCTATAAGACTCCCAAAATAATATAAGTGAAGCATGAGAGATCAATGATTTCTATAAAAGAAAACCACCACCGTGCTCTAAAAAGATATAAGTGAATCACTAGAGCAAAATTATCTAGCTCAAAAGATATAAGTGAAGCACATAGAGTATTCTAATAAATTCCAATTCATGTGTGTCTCTCCAAAAGGTGTGTACAACAAGGATGATTGTGGTAAACTAAAAAGCAAAGACTCAAATCATACAAGACGCTCCAAGCAAAACACATATCATGTGGTGAATAAAAATATAGCTCAAGTAAAGTTACCGATAGACGAAGACGAAACAGGGGATGCCTTCCAGGGCATCCCCAAGCTTAGGCTTTTGGTTGTCCTTGAATTTTACCTTGGGGTGCCTTGGGCATCCCCAAGCTTAGGCTCTTGCCACTCCTTGTTCCAAATAGATTTTTAGCAAGCAAAGATGCAAGCAAATAGAAGGCGCATGGAAACACAAACAAAGATACATACGGGAAGAAGGCGAAGAAAATGCAAAGCTTTTTGAAAATCGCTTTAGAAGTGTGGGAGAGGAAAACGAGAGGCAAACGGCAAATAATGTAATGCGAGGGATAAGAGTTTGTTATGGGTACTTGGTATGTCTTGACTTGTGCGTAGACGGCGCCAAAAATGGCTAGTTGCTGGTAGATCAAATCTTGACTTGACTTGGTGCAATCTCCCCGGCAACGACGCCAGAAATCCTTCTTGCTACCTCTTGAGCATGCGTTGGTTTTCCCTTGAAGAGGAAAGGGTGATGCAGCACAGTAGTGTACGTATTTCCCTCAGTTTTGAGAACCAAGGTATCAATCGAGTAGGAGGTAACACGCAAGTCGCCTAGTACCTGCACAAACAAATAAGAACCTCGCAACCAATGCGATAAAGGGGTTGTCAATCCCTTCACGGTCACTTACGAAAGTGAGATCTGATAGAGATAATAAGATAAATATTTTTGGTATTTTTATGATATAGATTGGAAAAATAAAGATTGCAAAATAAACGGTAATAGAAATAGCAAGTTGATATGAAAATAATATGATCGAAGATAGACCCGGGGGCCATAGGTTTCACTAGTTGCTTCTCTCAAGATAGTATATTCTATGGTGGGTGAACAAATTACTGTCGAGCAATTGATAGAAAAGCGAATAATTATGAGAATATCTAGGCATGATCATGCATATAGGCATCATGTCCGCGACAAGTAGACCGAAACGATTCTGCATCTACTACTATTACTCCACACATCAACCGCTATCCAGCATGCATCTAGAGTATTAAGTTCATAAGAACTGAGTAACGCATTGGGCAAGATGACATGATGTAGAGGGATAAACTCAAGCAATATGATATAAACCCCATCTTTTTATCCTCGATGGCAACAATACAATATGTGCCTTGCTGCCCCTGCTGTCACTAGGAAAGGACACCGCAAGATTGAACCCAAAGCTAAGCACTTCTCCCATTGCAAGAAAGATCAATCTAGTAGGCCAAACAAAACGGATAATTCGAAGAGACTTGCAAAGATATTTAAATCATGCATAAAAGATTTCAGAGAAAAATCAAATATTGTTCATAGATAATCTTGATCATAAACCCACAATTCATCGGATCTCGACAAACACACTGAAAAAAGAATTACATCGAATAGATCTCCAAGAGAATCGAGGAGAACTTTGTATTGAGATCCAAAGAGAGAGATGAAGCCGTCTAGCTAATAACTATGGACCCGAAGGTCTGTGGTAAACTACTCACACATCATCGGAGAGGCTATGGTGTTGATGTAGAAGCCCTCCGTGATCGATTCCCCCTCCAGCTGACCTCGGAAAAGGCCCCAAGATGGGATCTCACGGGTACAGAAGGTTGCGACGGTGGAAATAGGGTTTCGTGGTGCTCCTGGATGTTTTCAGGGTATATGGGTATATATAGGAGGAAGAAGTACGTCGGTGGAGCTGCGAGGGGCCCACGAGGGTGGGGGGGTGCGCCTACCCCCTGGGCGTGCCCTCCTGCCTCGTGGCCTCCTCGCTTCTTTGTTGACGTCCACTCCAAGTCTCCTGGATCACGTTTGTTCCAAAAATAACTCTCCCGAAGGTTTCATTCCGTTTGATATTCCTTTTCTGCGAAACACTGAAATAGGCAAAAAACATCAATTTGCACTGGGCCTTTGGTTAGTAGGTTAGTCCCAAAAATAATATAAAAAGGTATATTAAAGCCCATTAAACATCCAAAACAGATAATATAATAGCATGGAACAATCAAAAATTATAGATACTTTGGAGACGTATCAGTGTCGAGGGAGAGTTTCATCAGCACCACGGGGTACGTGAGGGTGTGTCCACGTACCCTCATAGACTGAAAGCGGAAGCATTAGTTTGACGCGGTTGATGTAGTTGAATGTCTTCTCGATTCAACTGATCAAGTACCGAACGTACGGCACCTCCGAGTTCTTCACATGTTCAACTCGATGACGTCCTTCGAACTCTTGATCCAGCGAAGTGTCGAGGGAGAGTTACATCGGCACGACGGCGTGGTGATGGTGATGGTGAAGTGATCCGCGCAGGGCTTTGCCTAAGCACTACGACAGTATGATCGGAGGAGTAAACGGTGGAGGGGGGCACTACACATGGCTAATAACAATTGATGTGTCTTCGAGGTGCCCCCCCCGCCGCGCCCCCGTATATAAAGGAGGGAGAGGGGAGGAGGCCGGCCTAGGGGCGCCCCAAGTGGGAGGAGTCCCACTTGGGCTCCTAGTCCAATTCGTCCCCCCTTTCCTTTTACCGGAAGGGGAAAGGGGGAAGAAGAGGGAGGAGGAGAAGGAAAGGGGCGCGCCGCCCCCTCCCCTAGTCCAATTAGGACTCCTTCCTTGGGGGGGGGCACCCCTTGTGGGCTGCCTTTCCTCCCTCCCATGGCCCATATGGCCCATATCTTCCCCCTGGGGGTTCCGGTAACCCCCCACCCCCCGGTACTTCGATATATACCCGATACATTCCGGAACACTTTCGGTGTCCGAATACTATCGTACAATATATCAACCTTTACCTCTCGACCATTTCGAGGCTCCTCATCATGTCTGTGATCTCATCCGGGACTCCGAACAATCTTGGGTCACCAAAACACATAACTCATAATACAAATCATCATCGAACGTTAAGCGTGCGGACCCTACGGGTTCGAGAACTATGTAGACATGACCAAGACACCTCTCTAGTCAATGACCAACAACGGAACCTGGATGCTCATATTGGTTCCCACATATTCTATGAAGATCTTTATCGGTCAAACCATAATGACAACATACGTCATTCCCTTTGTCATCGGTATGTTACTTGCCTGAGATTCGATTGTCGGTATCTTGATACCTAGTTCAATCTCGTTACCGGCAAGTCTCTTTACTCGTTTCAGAATGCATCATGCTGCAACTAACTTATTAGTCACTTTTCTTGCAAGGCTTATCATGATGTGCATTACCAAGAGGGCCCAGAGATACCTCTATGATACTTGGAGTGACAAATCCTAACCTCGATCTATGCCAACCCAACAAACACCTTCAGATATACCTATAGAGCATCTTTATAATCACCTAGTTAATATTTTCACACCATTTATTTAGGATATTCACATAGTTGTACGCCATTTGTTGGTGGATTTGGCTAGGATATGCATGCTTGCATTTTATTTAGGCTAGCTTCTTACTGTATTTTGATGTTGTGCCATGTTTGCATAGGATGGATCCTGCTAGAGCATTTAATCTTAGTGTTAGAATGGAGACATGCACTTTAATTGTTGCCGGTACACAAGGAAAAGACATGGGCGATTTCCCACGCCTCTCGATCTGTTGTTCACGAGCGGCTCTGTCTGTTTTCCCACGTGAGCTCGAGGAGGATGAAGCGGTAAGGGGGCAATGGCAACGGGGGCGAAATTATCCAAAACGTAGCGCCGTGTATGGTCAAACGACGCTGACCAAGTGGAACCGTGACGGAAGGGCAAAAACGAAAGAATTACAAAGTGGCATGGACAAGACATGTGAGTTTTTAAAACTAGGGGTAAAACCGACGAGTGGGACACAACTAAGAGCATAAAAATAATTATCCCATTTGATATTGGGGCCAATTCAATTACATGACCGTGAATATCATCATCCATTAGTTTTTGCAAACCAAACATAAAAGGTGGTTATCACTAACCTGGTAGTTGGTGATGTCCACAACCACTCAAATTTATCATCTGAACCAGAGCATAAGCTTTTATAAACAAAACATAAAAAGTGGTTATCACTAATCAGATAGTTGATGATGTCCACAACCATCCAAATCTATCATCGAGACAAAATATACCGTAAGGCACGTAAAAAGATACTTTCTTTTGGGTAAAGAAGTCTTTCATAAAAAAGAGGACATCATGACTAATCAGTTTCTGAGTAATTCTTTCTTTTTGAAGATCCTATGCATGCACAATGTCTTTCATCGAAAGAAGGGTGTGTCTAGAATTCAGTCGATTGAGACTTAAGTCGAGAGACGTCGGTGTAGTTGTTGTCTTACGAGCAGTACAACTAGATGTGCTACCGGCAGCGGCAAAGCTACAACAAAAAGTCTGGGCGGGCCAGTCTATGCTTTAACTTGTACATAGGCGTTGTTTTTCGCACTAAGTAGCATATTACTCACGCAATTGCTTTGGATTGGGTGGGCCATGGCATAGTTTTGCCTCAATGTAGCTCTGCCAGTTGCTACCGGAATGAAAAATGTTGAGCGGTGCTGCAAGCAACAACAAGAGACCCTACAACTGTTGAGACTAAACGATGTAACCATTAATGGTGGATGTTGCGACTGGTGAGATGGTGTGCTACAATCAACGAGGGCAAATGTTGTGTCTGATGAAATAAAATGCTACAACCAGCAAGACAAATGCGCCAACCAACAGAAGATATGTTGCAAACGGTGTGACAAATTGACGAGTGGTCCGTTGGATGGTGCTCAAATTTAATGGCTATGCAATTGACTGAGACTTAGACTAAAATCTTAGTCGACTGAGTTTTAGCAAGCTTAAAAGAAAAACTCGTACATACACGGATACACCGTTCAAGTTCAACCATCGCATACACATTTCGTTTACGCTACTTGGGCTATGCCGTGCGTGGCCCCGCGAAGAAGGCGAGGGCGCCGACGAGCGGCGCGTTGGTGTAGGTGGACGGCTCGGCCTGCGCATAGTTGTCGCGGCTGTCGGAGTAGCTGTCGCTCTGGTCGGGGCCGCCGACGACGGCGCCGACGAGCACGTTGCGGTCCGGGTCGGACGAGTGCAGGTAGTGGAACCCCTCGTCGCAGCCGATGCGGGCCGGGTGGTCGCGCACCGATGGCATGGAGGCGCCCCGGTGGTGCACGCGCCTCGGGTACCGCGCCCCGAACCCCACCATGTACGACATCCCCGCCGGGTTCGCGCCCAGGATGTAGTCCACCTGCGTGCCAGCCAAAATGACCGATGAGCCTCCTCCTGCCAATCTTAATGGTTTTTGTAGGGGCCATGCATGGAAACGTCAAACGTACCTGCTTCTTGGCGAGCGAGACGAGGGTGGAGGGCGTGACGGCGGTGGAGCCGCAGGAGGCGGCGCCGCCGGTGGAGCCGAGGTACTTGGCGTAGGTGAGGAGCAGGAAGGCCGTGGAGGTCACGTACTCCATGTTGCTATCTCCTTCCTTGAACAGGAGGCCTCCTGGCGTGTACTGCGACTGGAAGCCGCCGGCGCCGGGGACGAGGGAGCAGATGTATTTGTCGGCGTGCGCCTTGTACGTGCGCAAGCCCTCCACCCGGTTCTGCAGCAACACCTTGGAGAGGAGGACTTTGGTGGCGGCGCGCTTGTCGTCCCAGCTGACGGTGTAGCTGTCTTGCTCCGCGCCCAGATTGTGCCCGTTGGAGTTGATGTACGACATGTACATGCCTTGCGAGCTCGGCGACGGCGACGACGCCAGGTGCAGCCACGTCGCCGCCCAAAGGAGCTCGTCCTGCATGCATTCATGGATTATGTGTGTGCATGCATGCATGTTGTGTTGACGTGCAGTTTCAGGTTGTTGGGTTGTTTACCTGGTAGCCGGAGTAGGAGCAGTAGAAGGGACACACAACGGAGCTGAGCGAGTTGCTGTAGGAGCCCCGGTACCGGTCCGCGAAATCAAACACCTGCCGAGCGGCGCGGAGCAGCTTGGACGAGTAGGCCGGGTCGCGGGCCCGGAACACCACGGAGGCCGCGGCCAGTGCCGCCGCGGTCTCGCCGGCCACGTCCGACCCGGGGCTCTGGGGCGTCACCTTGTACGCGGCGCGCGGCGTGTCCATGTCCTCCGGCCGCTCCCAGCACCGGTGGTCCTGGTACGGGTCCGCCACCTGCACGTACAGCTCGCCCGGCGTCGCCGTCGCCGCCTTGAGCAGGTAGTCGGCGCCCCACCGCACCGCCGCCTCGGCGTTGGCGAGCTGGCCGCCCGGCATCGCGCCGCCGAACTCCACCACGCTCCACGACAGCATGGTCACCGTGAACGCCATGGGCAGGCCGAACTTGACGTTGTCCCCGGCGTCGTAGTAGCCGCCGACAAGGTCCACCTGATCAAAGCCAACAAGACACACATCAATGGATATACTCTCGTTAACGACATGCGTGGCATGTGTCCAGGACTTGTCGTCTGAGTAAGTACGTACATTGGAGGCGTTGCCATCGGACAGGGCGGAGTCGGCGCGCCACGCCACGCGTTGGCCCGGCGGCAGCTTCCCCGAGCGCTGCGCCTCGAAGAAGAGGACCGCCTTGTCGAGGGCGTCCGCGTAGTTGAACGCCGCGGCGCTGCGCGCACCGGCGACCAGGCAGAGGACCGCGATCAGGTGAGTCGACATGCAAGCTTTGGAGGATCCCATGTCTGGATGTTCGTTGCGTTGGTGCTTAGCTACATACTCCACGGTAGGACTATATATAGCGGTCGATCAGTTGATTCGACTCCATGAAAGGTGGTGGTATACATGGAAGGCGACCTGACAGTTATGGTAGTTGTTCGTCCGAGATTGGAAGCGACCGGGAAGGGTGGTGTGTGTCGCGGACTCGCGGGACAGCGAATGCTACAAACCCGTCGTCACGGACGGATCGACCGTCAGCACAAGCGATAGCTTCTACTGTGGCCCTTGGTAGAGATTATTATAGAACGGGATGGGATTCATATCGTACTAGACGAATATACGAGCACGCTACGTGATGTTCGCCTTGATTTCCTGGCGCATTATCCCGTTCCTTTTAAGGTGACGACTTGTTCTCATACTTTTTGGTTGCTTTTTGTTGCGAAACCCGATTTCGAGAGAGACAGAGAGAGAATGGCTCATCAGTGCATGCATAAATGGCGCGCGCGCGGTTGCCGCCGGCGTGAATCCAGACTCTGGCCGGCCTGCGTAGAAGCAAGCGTCCATTTAGAGGCAGGCACGGGATTAAGGGCGCCCTGCCGCTGATACAGACGCAGCTTGATATATCCGTACGTAGTGGTCCGAACTGCGCTCTGCTTAATTTGCTCCAGTTAACTAGAGTACTACTCGTATAGGAGGAGTAGCTTTCTGCGTGCGGCCGTCGCTAATTACAGCCGTTTGACTCACGGGCGGATTGGCCGCGGGACTTGAGGAGAAAGTTGTGCTTTCATGTCTTGTCGGTGCAACCTGTCTTCACTCTTTCTGCCATGGTACTAGTAGCCCATAAGGAACGTATGACTAGAGACAATCTTGCACTAGTAGAAAACAGGGTTTTGGTCCTGGTCAGATCAGAGCATTAGTCTCGATCGTATTACGAACCGGGACTAATGGGTGCATCAGTCCCGGGTCAAGCGGCCAGGGCGCCGGCCAGGCCTTGGTAGACACCAATCCCGGTTCGTCTGACCTCTTTAGTCTCGGTTTCAGACACAAACCGGGATTAAAGGGCCTCGCTCCTGGCGTGACCCCTTTAGTCCCAGTTGGTGACTAGAATCGGGACTAAAGGTCAGTCTTCTATCCCGGTTCAAGTGGTTCTAGCCATCAACGGGACTAAAGAGGTGCCTATATATATGCTCGTCCCTGCCCACTCACTCATTTGTTTTTTGGCCGGCCGGCGTGTGGGAGGTGTATGTTGCTCTGCTCTTACCTCCTATGTACATGAGGTGTTTGATGAAATGTCCGAGCCACACTTAAGCTTTCTCCTCTACAAGCTCGACCTCCAAGCTACATTTTCCCCAAGATTTGTCTAGATTTGACGGTGCACCAACTACACAAGTGTTCTAAAAGGTTATCAACTTCATCCTTTCATCTCTCACTTCTAGTTTAGCTCATTTCAAATGCTCTAGAAGTAGAGTGGTTTGTGGTTTGTTAGTTTAACCCATAATTTTTATTTAGTGTTTATGACAATTATGCCGACTGTCGGTGTCAAAACCGGCGGATCTCGGGTAGGGGGTCCTGAACTGTGCGTTTAGGCCAGATGGTAATAGGAGGCAAGGGACACGAAGTTTTACCCAGGTTCGGGCCCTCTTGATGGAGGTAAAACCCTACGTCCTGCTTGATTAATATTGAAGATATGGATGTTACAAGAGTATATCTACCACGAGATCAGAGAGGCTAAACCCTAGAAGCTAGCCTATGGTATGATTGTATGTTGTGATTGTTGTTCTACGGACTAAAACCCTCCGGTTTATATAGACACCAGAGAGGGTTAGGGTTACACAAGGTCGGTTACAAAGGAGGAGATATCCATATACGTATTGCCTAGCTTGCCTTCCACGCCAAGTAGAGTCCCATCCGGACACGAGACGAAGTCTTCAATCTTGTATCTTCATAGTCTAACAGTCCGGCCAATAGAGATAGTCCGGCTGTCCGGAGACCCCCTAATCCAGGACTCCCACAGTAGCCCCTGAACCAGACTTCAATGACGATGAGTCCGGCGCGCAGTTGTCTTCGGCATTGCAAGGCGGGTTCCTTCTCCGAATACATTACAGAAGAAGTTGAATACGAGGATAGTGTCTGGCCCTGCAAAATAAGTTCCACATTCCACCGTAGAGAGAATAATGCTTTCGCAGATCTAATCCGCTAGCTTGTTTTGGCAACACGACGTTACGTCGTGGCCCGGTGATTATTCGAACCGTTTCTCTTAACCAGCTCCACACATAACGCGAGGCGGTTTCTTGACACGTCTTGCCAAAGCGGAGATCGTGTTCCCCTGATTACGAGATTCTCATTAATGCGGTTCGTGGGTAACCCAACCGTGTCTAGGACTCCTAGATTATAGCTAAGTCCAAAACGGCTATGGAGAGGACGCTTGATATTCACCCTCTTTATAAGGGGACAAGGTTTTCGCTTTTTCCCTCTCGTGCTCAACCAAATCCTTCCCCCGCCTCGAGTTCTAACACCCAAAGCCCAGGTTAGGTGCTCCGGATCTTCAATCATGTCCGGATCCAGCCTTCAAGGCCGATGGATGCCTTCCTCCGTGACGCAAGAGGACATTAAGAAGTTGAGGGAGGCCAGATACTTGACCGCCGAGGTTTCGCATCGGCCACCTGCTCGAGGGCAGGTCGTCCCTACTCCCGAACCCAACGAGAACGTTGTGTTCGTCTCCCACTTCCTCCGAGGTCTAGGCCTCACTCTGGATCCCTTCGTCAGGGGCTTGATGTTCTATTACGGGCTAGATTTCCATGACCTAGCTCCGGACTCCTTTCTCCACATCACGACATTTATTGTTGTGTGTGAGGCCTTCCTCCGTGTGACCCCTCACTTCGGCCTGTGGCTCAAGACCTTTGAAGTACAACCGACGGTGATCGAGGGGCAGCATGCAGCGTGCGGAGGTGCATCAATAGGCAAGATGGCAGGAGCTCCATGGCCGAAAGGTTCCTTTCCAGAGGTATCCGAATTATGGCAACGGGAGTGGTTCTATGTCACGGCTCCCAGAAGTGCCAAGTGGGAGGCTGCCCCCGCTTTCCGCCCGGGCCCCCCACCACAACTGATGTCATGGATTAGCAGGGGCCTGAGCTGGGGTCCAGCCAAGGACGTGCCTATGCTGCAAAGCCGCATCAGAGATCTCTTCGAGGGAGATTTTAATTTGGTTGCGGTAATACAAGTTATGTTGGTTCGTCAAGTCCAGCCTTGCAAACGCCGGCCCCTGCGCTTGTGGGAGTTCAACCCAGAGGGACCATGTGCCATTCAAAGTTTCCTTGGCCTGACGCACGAGGAGATGTACAAGTCATTCTTTGGACCTCAAGTGGAGTGTCCGGATATCACCGAGGACATGGGCCTGAGCAGTAATCGCGCCACCGAACAAGTAAGAAATCCTCTAGCCGAACACACTGTCTTTTATTCGAGGTTATTTTTGAGAGTTCGCCTTTTGACCATGAGTGGCTAACGAAGGCGAAGATGATTCGGTGTTTGGCCCCCTCCTTGAGGGTTTGGAAAATCCGATATTGGAGAAGATGCTCGAGGTCGCACCTTGCCCGGAACCCTTGAAGGAAGATACCGAGGGGGATAATACGGGCGAACGTGGGCCCCCATCGCTACCCGCTCCGACCGAGGGAACAAGCATTCCCACGAAGGAGGACGACCGGGGGAGGAAAAGGACTGCTTCCGAGGATCCGGAAGCCGAAGCCTCCAAACGGGAGAAGAAGTCTCCCACAGAGGGTCCTGCCTCGGGGGGTGCTTCTGCCGCACAAAGTCCACGAGGGGATCTGCCCTCCAATGAGTCGTAAGTGATCCAAAATATTTTAATAGTAAGAGTATGCTATCTTTTTCCTCTGAGAAAACAACTACTGCATATATCCTGCAGTTCGGGCCTCAGCCCCTCTCAAATGAGTTCGTCTTTGAGGGATCTTCTTCCAGAGATGATGGAGAGCGAAACGCCTCCCCCGGACTCCTCCGCTCCAGAAGCGGGCGACCCCAAAGTGTCGTCACGGAGGGCCTCTCTGGATCCGGTGAGGCCAGAAGATAGTCCCGTAGACCCCAGAAGTCCTCAGTGTCCGGCTCCCGAAGAGAGCATACGAAAGAGTCCGGCACCGTCTAGTGTGCGGTCGGACATTCTGAGGGAGTTGGTGGGGCGAGCGGCCATCTCAGAAGAGCACCGTACACTGATGGGTACGGTGATGGAGAGAATCTCGTCCGCTGAAAGCGGATTACATGAAGCCTTTATGAGTCTATTGACAGGCTTTGAGGTATGTGAGATAATATGTGATAGTACTGCACATGTTATAGTAGCCCCTGAGACTCTGGTTGTCGTCGAGAGCGGTGGCGAACAGAGGATCAAATTCCCAGGCAATAACCAATCTGCTTTTATGCACAGGTGGTGGGAGCTCCGGTGGCTAGCCGGACTAGGGAGTTTGCCCAATTAAAACGACAATTGGATGCGGCAGACGCCGACATCGAGCTTGTTAACAAGAGGCTTGACGAGGCACAGGTAAGTGTTATTATCCGGTGAACGCCACATAGTAAGAGCAGCATAATGCCAGTATCTTTAATATGTTGTGACTGCAGATGGGGCTGCCACCGTGGAAGCCTTGCGGGTGGAACTTGCCCGAGCCAAGGAACAAGCGAGGAGTAGTAATGCGGCTGCTTTGAAGGCGGCCGAAGAGTTGAAAGCCGAGAAGGCCGCACATTACGAGAGCCAAGAGAAGATGGCCAAGATGGCCGTAGAATTGAAAGACACTGCCGACCGTTGCCGGGTCCTTGAGAAAGAGAACCAAGCGAAGGCAACGGACCTTGAGAAGGCCGCGGCGGCAGACCAAGACACCCGTTCTGCTATGAGAGCGAAGAAGGAGGAGCTGCAGGAAGCCGAGGATATTGCGGCTGGAAAACCCTTCATGTTACGGAGGAAGTTTGGAGATCCACGGTATGCCCCTCTGGATCGGCTGTGGAGCTCGGCAGATGCGTATATGGATTTGGCGGCGAGCGCTGCCGATGCAGCCAAGTACTTCCAAGGTCAGATAGATCGTGAAGTGGACAAGCTGTTCTGGACGCAACTCCACGTTCCAGAGCATCCGCTTTCATTGACTGACTAGCTAGCCGAATGGGCCGAACTGAATAGGTTGTCCGGACTCGCCATGAGGTCTGTTGTGGATCAATTATGGCCGGAAGGGCCTAAGCTGACCAGCTATTTCTTCTTAGTGCAGTAGCTCCTTGATGCGGTGCCGCGCATTAATGCGATGAAGAGGTCAGCGTGCATAGAAGGCTCGCGGATGGCCCTTGCCCGTGTTAAAGCATATTGGGCGGAGATGGACGCTACCACTGTTGCAGTGATACGTCTCCAACGTATCTATAATTTTTGATTGCTCCATGCTATATTATCTACTGTTTTGGACTATATTGGGATTTATTTTCCACTTTTATATTATTTTTGGGACTAACCTATTAACCGGAGGCCTAGCCCAGAATTGCTGTTTTTTGCCTATTTCAGTGTTTCAAAGAAACAGAATATCAAACGGAGTCCAAACAGAAAAATCCTTTTTGGAACGTGATTTTCTTCTCGGATAAGACCCAGGAGACTTGGACCCTACTCCAAGAAGTACCGGAGGCGGTCACGAGGGTAGGGGGCGCGCCCCCCCTACACGGTGCGCCCCCCTGCCTCGTGGGCCCCTCGGTGCTCCACCGACGCACTCCTTCCTCCTATATATACCCACGTACCCCCAAACGATCAGAACAGGAGCTAAAAACCTAATTCTACCGCCGCAACTTTCTGTATCCACGAGATCCCATCTTGGGGCCTGTTCCGGAGCTCCGCCGGAGAGGGCCGTCATCACGGAGGGCTTCTACATCATCATAGCCCCTTCGATGAAGTGTGAGTAGTTTACCTCAGACCTTTGGGTCCATAGTTAGTAGCTAGATGGCTTCTTCTCTCTTTTTGGATCTCAATACAATGTTCTCCCCCTCTCTTGTGGAGATCTATTCGATGTAATCTTCTTCTTTTGCGGTGTGTTTGTTGAGACCGATGAATTGTGGGTTTATGATCAAGTCTATCTATGAATAATATTTGAATCTTCTCTGAATTCTTTTATGTATGATTGGTTATCTTTGCAAGTCTCTTCGAATTATCCGTTTGGTTTGGCCAACTAGATTGGTAGTTCTTGCCATGGGAGAAGTGCTTAGCTTTGGGTTCGATCTTGCGGTGTTCTTTCCCAGTGACAGAAGGGGCAGCAAGACATGTATTGTATCGTTGCCATCGAGGATAACAAAATGGGGTTTATTTCATATTGCATGAATTTATCTGTCTACATCATGTCATCTTGCTTAAAGCGTTACTCTATTTTTAACTTAATACTCTAGATGCATGCTGGATAGCGGTCGATGAGTGGAGTAATAGTAGTAGATGCAGAATCGTTTCGATCTACTTGTCACAGACGTGATGCCTATATACATGATCATGCCTAGATATTCTCATAACTATGCTCAATTCTGTCAATTGCTCAACAGTAATTTGTTCACCCACCGTAGAAAACTTATGCTCTCGAGAGAAGCCACTAGTGAAACCTATGGCCCCCGGGTCTATTCTCATCATATCAATCTCCATCACTTTAATCTTGTTTTGTTTTTACTTTGCCTTTTACTTTTCACTTTGCATCTTTATATCAAAAATACCAAAAATATTATCTATCGGATCTCACTTCCGTAAGTGACCGTGAAGGGATTGACAACCCCTAATCGCGTTGGTTGCGTTGAGCTCTTTGTGTTGTGTAGGTACGAGGGACTTGCGCATGGCCTCCTACTGGATTGATACCTTGGTTCTCAAAAACTGAGGGAAATACTTACGCTACTCTGCTGCATCATCCCTTCCTCTTCGGGGAAAACCAACGCAAGCTCAAGACGTAGCAAGAAGGATTTCTGGCGCCGTTGCCGGGGAGGTTCGTGCAAGTCAAGATTTGACTCCCGACAACGAGCCATTTCTGGCGCCGTTGCCGGGGAGTCTACGCAAAAAGTCGACATACCAAGTACCCATCACAATCCCTATCTCCCGCATTACATTATTTGCCATTTGCCTCTCGTTTTCCTCTCCCCCCAATTCACCCTTGCCGTTTTATTCGCCCTCTCTCTCCCTATCCTCCCTCTCTATTTGCCTCTTTTTGCCCATTTGCTTTTGTTTGCTCGTGTGTTAGATTGCTTGTTTGTCGTGATGGCTCAAGATACTATCAAATCGTGTGACTTCACCAATACCAACAATAATGATTTTCTTAGCACTCCGATTGCTCCTCTTTCCAATACTGAATCTTGTGAAATCAATACTGCTTTGTTGAATCTTGTTATGAAAGATCAATTCGCCGGCCTTCCTAGTGAAGATGCCGCTACTCATCTGAATAGCTTCGTTGATTTATGTGATATGCAAAAGAAAAAAGATGTCGATAATGATGTCGTTAAATTGAAGCTATTTCCATTTTTTCTTAGAGATCGTGCTAAAGCTTGGTTTTTGTCTTTGCCTAAAAATAGTATTGATTCTTGGAACAAGTGCAAAGATGCTTTTATCTCTAAGTATTTTCCTCCCGCTAAGATCATCTCTCTTAGAAACGATATTATGAATTTTAAGCAACTTGATCATGAACATGTTGCACAAGCCTGGAAGAGAATGAAATTAATGATACATAATTGCCCTACTCATGGTTTAAATTTGTGGATGATTATACAAAATTTTTATGCCAGATTGAATTTTGCTTCTAGAAATCTTTTAGATTCGGCCGCGGGAGGCACTTTTATGGAAATCACTTTAGGAGATGCTACTAAACTCCTAGATAATATTATGGTTAATAATTCTCAATGGCATACTGAAAGATTTTCTAATAAAAAAGTGCATGCGATAGAAGAAATCAATGTTTTGAGTGGAAAGATGGATGAACTTATGAAATTATTTGCTATTAAGAGTGTTTCTTCTGATCCTAATGATATGCCTTTGTCTACCTTGATTGAGAATAACAATGAATCTATGGATGTGAATTTTGTTGGTAGGAATAATTTTGGTAACAACGCTTATAGAGGGAATTTTAATCCTAGGCCTTATCCTAGTAATCCTTCTAATAATTATGGGAATTCCTACAACAACTCTTATGGAAATTATAATAAGATGCCCTCTGATTTTGAATCTAATATTAAAGAATTTATTTCTTCGCAAAGAATTTTAATGCTATGATTGAAGAAAAATTGCTTAAGATTGATGATTTGTCTAGGAACGTTGATAGAATTGCTCTTGATGTTGATGCTTTGAAACTTAGATCTATTCCACCTAAGCATGATATTAATGAGTCTCTAAAAGCCATGAGAATTTCAATTGATGAGTGTAAATAAAGAACCGCTAGGATGCGTGCTTCCAAAGATGCCTTTATTAAAGCGTGTTCTTCTAATTCTTATGAAAATCAAGATGAAGATCTAAAAGTTATTGATGTGTCCCCTATCAAATCTTTGTTTTGCAATATGAATCTTGATGAAACTGAATATGATCTTCCTTTACCTAGAAGGCGTTCCAAAAATTCGGAGTATTTAGATCTTTATGATGAAATTGACGAAAGTGGGATTGAAAGAAATAAAAATTTAGATGTTGCTAAACCCACTATATTGGATTTCAAGGAATTTAATTATGAAAGTTGCTCTTTGATTGATTGTATTTCTTTGTTGCAATCCGTGTTAAATTCTCCGCATGCTTATTATCAAAAGAAAGCCTTCACCGAACATATTGTTGATGCCTTGATGCAATCTTATGAAGAAAAATTTGAGTTGAAAGTCTATATCCCTAGAAAACTCTATGATGAGTGGGAACCAACTATCAAAATTAAAATTAAAGATCATGAGTTTTATGCTTTGTGTGATTTGGGTGCTAGTGTCTCCACTATGCCCAAAACTTTGTGTGATTTGCTAGATTTCCGTGATCTTGATGATTGCTCTCTAAACTTGCATCTTGCGGATTCCACTATTAAGAAACCTATGGGAAGAATTAATGATGTTCTTATTGTTGCAAATAGGAATTATGTGCCCGTATATTTCATTGTTCTTGATATAGATTGCAATCCTTCTTGCCCTATTATTCTTGGTAGACCTTTCCTTAGAACGGTTGGTGCGATTATTGATATGAAGGAAGGGAATATTAGATTCCAATTTCCATTAAAAAAGGGCATGGAACACTTTCCAAGAAAGAAAATAAAATTTCCATATGAAACCATCATGAGAGCCACTTATGGATTGCCTTCCAAAGATGGCAATACCTAGATCTATCCTCGCTTTTATGCCTAGCTAGGGGCGTTAAACGATAGCGCTTGTTGGGAGGCAACCCAATTTTATTTTTTGTGTTTTTGTGTTTTTCTTCTGTTAGGGAATAAATAACCCATCTACCCTCTGTTTGGATGTGGTTTTGTGTTTTAATTAGTGTTTGTGCCAAGCTAGACCTATTGGATCTTCTTGGATGATAGTTATTTGATCTTGCTGTAATTTCCAGAAACTTTGCGTTCAGTGCCCGAATTACTAAAAATCATCAGAACATGATAAGATACTGATTCCAATTTCTGCTGATCAATAAATAAATTATCTAGGTATTCTAATTTTGGTAGATTTTTTGGAGTTCCAGAAGTTTGCGTTAGTTACAGATTACTACAGACTGTTCTGTTTTTGACAGATTCTGTTTTTCGTGTGTTGTTTGCTTATTTTGATGAATCTATGGTTAGTAAAATAGTTTATAATCCATAGAGAAGTTGGAATACAGTAGGTTTAACACCAAAATAAATAAAGAATGAGTTCATTACAGTACCTTGAAGTGGTTTTATGTTTTCTTTCTCTAACGGAGCTCACGAGATTTCTATTGAGTTTTGTGTTGTGAAGTTTTCAAGTTTTGGGTGAGTTCTTTTGATGGATTATGGAACAAGGAGTGGCAAGAGACTAAGCTTGGGGATGCCCATGGCACCCCCAAGATAATCCAAGGACACCAAAAAGTCAAAGCTTGGGGATGCCCCGAAAGGCATCCCCTCTTTCGTCCACTTCCATCGGTAATTTACTTGGAGCTATATTTTCATTCACCAACATGATATGTGTTTTGCTTGGAGCGTCTTGTATTATTTGTGTCTTTGTTTGTTAGTATGATACAATCATCCTTGCTGTACACACCTTTTGAGAGAGCCATACTTGAATTGAAATTTGATAGAATACTCTATGTGCTTCACTTATATCTTTTGAGCTATGTAGTTTTGCTCTACGTGCTTCACTTATATCTTTTGAGCGTTATAATTTTGCTCTATGTGCTTCACTTAGATCTTTTAGAGCACGGTGGTGGTTTGTTTTAAAGAAACTATTGATCTCTCATGCTTCACTTAAATTATTTGAGAGTCTTAATAACATGGTAATTTGCTTAATATAAATATGCTTGGTGTTCAAGATATGTGAAATTTTCTTTTGAGTGCGTTGAATACTAAGAGAAGATTGAAGCATGATAATTGTTTTGAGATATGGAGGTGATAATATTAGAGTTATGCTAGTTTAGTAGTTGTGAATTTAAATAATACTTGTGTTAAAGTTTGTGATTCCCGTAGCATGCACGTATGGTGAACCGTTATGTGATGAAGTCAGAGCATAATTTATTTATTGATTGTCTTCCTTATGAGTGGCGGTCGGGGACGAGCGATGGTCTTTTCCTACCAATCTATCCCCCTAGGAGCATGCGCGTAATACTTTGCTTTGATAACTTCTAGATTTTTGCAATAAGTATATGAGTTCTTTATGACTAATGTTGAGTCCATGGATTATATGCACTTTTTCCCATCCTTCCACCATTGCTAGCCTCTCTAATACTGCGCACCTTTCGCCGGTATCATACACCCACCATATACCTTCCTCAAAACAGCCACCGTACCTACCTATCATGGCATTTTCATAGCCATTCCAAGATATATTGCCATGGAACTTTCCACCTTTCCATTTATTATGACACGCTCCATCATTGTCATATTGCTAGCATGATCATGTAGTTGACATCGTATTTGTGGCAAAGCCACCATTCATAATTCTTTCATACATGTCACTCTTGATTCATTGCATATCCCGGTATACCGCCAGAGGCATTCATATAGAGTCATGTTTGTTCTAAGTATCGAGTTGTAATTGTTGAGTTGTAAGAAAAATAAAAGTGTGATGATCATCATTTTCTAGAGCATTGTCCCAAGTGAGGAAAGGATGATGGAGACTATGATTCCCCCATAAGTCGGGATGAGACTCCGGACGAAAAAAAGAGGCCATAAAAAAAGAGAAAAGGCCCAAATAAAAAAATGAGAGAAAAAGAGAGAAGGGACAATGTTACTATCCTTTTACCACACTTGTGCTTCAAAGTAGCACCATGATCTTCATGATAGAGAGTCTCTCGTTATGTCACTTTCATATACTAGTGGGAATTTTTCATTGTAGAACTTGGCTTGTATATTCCAATGATGGGCTTCCTCAAATTGCCCTAGGTCTTCGTGAGCAAGCGAGTTGGATGCACACCCACTTAGTTTCTTTTGATGAGCTTTCATATACTTATAGCTCTAGTGCATCCGTTGCATGGCAATCCCTACTCACTCACATTGATATCTATTGATGGGCATCTCCATAGCCCGTTGATACGCCTAGTTGATGTGAGACTATCTTCCCCTCTTTTTGTCTTCTCCACAACCACTCTTCTATTCTACATAGTGCTATGTCCATGGCTCACGCTCATGTATTGCGTGAAGATTGAAAAAGTTTTGAAAAAGTTAGAGTATGAAACAATTGCTTGGCTTGTCATCGGGGTTGTGCATGATTTAAATACTTTGTGTGGTGAAGATAGAGCATAGCCAGACTATATGATTTTGTAGGGATAACTTTCTTTGGCCATGTTATTTTGAGAAGACATAATTACTTTATTAGTATGCTTGAAGTGTTATTATTCTTTATGTCAATATGAACTTTTGTCTTGAATCTTTCTAATCTGAATATCCATACCAAAATTAAGAAATTTTGCATTGAAATTATGCCAACTAGCACTCCACATCAAAAATTCTATTTTTATCATTTACCTACTCGAGGACGAGCAGGAATTAAGCTTGGGGATGCCTGATACGTCTCCAACGTATCTATAATTTTTGATTGCTCCATGCTATATTATCTACTGTTTTGGACTATATTGGGCTTTATTTTCCACTTTTATATTATTTTTGGGACTAACCTATTAATCGGAGGCCCAACCCAGAATTGCTGTTTTTTTGCCTATTTTAGTGTTTCGAAGAAACAGAATATCAAACGGAGTCCAAACAGAAAAATCCTTTTTGGAACGTGATTTTCTTCTCGGATAAGACCCAGGAGACTTAGACCCTACTCCAAGAAGTACCGGAGGCGGTCACGAGGGTAGGGGCGCCCCCCCTACAGGGCGCGCCCCCTGCCTCGTGGGCCCCTCGGTGCTCCACCGACATACTCCTTCCTCCTATATATACCCACGTACCCCCAAACGATCAGAACAGGAGCCAAAAACCTAATTCCACCGCCGCAACTTTCTGTATCCACGAGATCCCATCTTGGGGCCTGTTCTGGAGCTCCGCCAGAGAGGGCCGTCATCACGGAGGGCTTCTACATCATCATAGCCCCTCCGATGAAGTGTGAGTAGTTTACATCATACCTTCGGGTCCATAGTTAGTAGCTAGATGGCTTCTTCTCTCTTTTTGGATCTCAATACAATGTTCTCCCCCTCTCTTATGGAGATCTATTCGATGTAATCTTCTTCTTTTGCGGTGTGTTTGTTGAGACCGATGAATTCTGGGTTTATGATCAAGTCTATCTATGAACAATATTTGAATCTTCTCTGAATTCTTTTATGTATGATTGGTTATCTTTGCAAGTCTCTTCGAATTATTCGTTTGGTTTGGCCAACTAGATTGGTAGTTCTTGCCATGGGAGAAGTGCTTAGCTTTGGGTTCGATCTTGCGGTGTTCCTTCCCAGTGACAGAAGGGGCAGCAAGACATGTATTGCATCGTTTCCATCGAGGATAACAAGATGGGGTTTATTTCATATTGCATGAATTTATCTCTCTACATCATGTCATCTTGCTTAAGCGTTACTCTATTTTTAACTTAATACTCTAGATGCATGCTGGATAGCGGTCGATGAGTGGAGTAATAGTAGTAGATGCAGAATCATTTCGATCTACTTGTCACGGACGTGATGCCTATATACATGATCATGCCTAGATATTCTCATAACTATGCTCAATTCTGTCAATTGCTCAACAGTAATTTGTTCACCCACCGTAGAAAACTTGTGCTCCCGAGAGAAGCCACTAGTGAAACCTATGGCCCCCGGGTCTATTCTCATCATATCAATCTCCATCACTTTAATCTTGTGTTGTTTTTACTATGCCTTTTACTTTTCACTTTGCATCTTTATATCAAAAATACCAAAAATATTATCTATCGGATCTCACTTCCATAAGTGACCGTGAAGGGATTGACAACCCCTAATGGCGTTGGTTGTGTTGAGCTCTTTGTGTTGTGTAGGTACGAGGGACTTGCGCGTGGCCTCCTACTGGATTGATACCTTGGTTCTAAAAAACTGAGGGAAATACTTACGCTACTCTGCTGCATCATCCCTTCCTCTTCGGGGAAAACCAACGCAAGCTCAAGACGTAGCATGCAGCACAGGGTTCGGCCATTGGCCGTGTGGCTGCCGAACACTACTTCGAGGAAGTTCTCGAGGGTGCTCGTTTGATAGAGGCCCAGTGCTCGAAAAATATTATGTTTGAGTGATATGTATTCTCATTGTAAACATAATGCTTTTATGAAGTTTTTATAAGGCTGTGTTTATACTTTTGCCTAAAAGTAGTATGTTGCCTCCTGTGCGGCCGTTTACGTATACATGTGTATAACCTGAAAGATTGCAGCCGTCGGCTTCAACCCCCACACATATAATGCGGAGGTGCTCGCAAAAAACGCGTGTTCACACTTAACCCAACGTCTTGGTCTTGATAAGGAGGTGATAGCGCAGCGAGCGAGGCAACCGGACTATAATGCTTGAACACTTTCACTTAGCCATAGGAGTTTGACAGTGGGGCTACTAGATAGACCCTGGTGGCTCCGCACTCTCCCGATCGCGGGGTGCGCATATGCCTGGCCGGAAAACGGCCCTTCGTTAAGGCGGAGGAATTCTAACATTTCGATAGGTCATCGAGTGGTTGACCAGTCTCACGCTATATCATGACAGTCAGTTTTCGGCTTTCTCTACTGAGGCGCTCGTCCGGATGAACCAGGGCACAATCGCAGTAGTTCTCCTGGTGCTACCTTAGCCGGCAAAGCGGAATGTAAGGCACCAAAACACAGGAGCCGGGCAAACCCAACATTTGACCAAAGACAATGATTCGGAGCTGATGCATATAAGGCCGAACTCGCGACGCCGAACACTCCCTAAGGTATTCGATCTTTATGGTATAAACCGGGCCGAAATAGTGCCACTTGTAAGAAGCCCCTTGTGTCCAGGTACGTGCGTTATTCTGACGTGGCCACATGCCAAGACGTCAGCATCCTTCTCAATTGTGCTGAAAATTCGGTGGATATGTATCAACAAGAGACAGTAAAAAAGGTTTACGCAGGGTCTTAATCTAAAAAGAATCCTTGGAGCGGGTCCCTGCTGCACGTCTGCGCCTGTGTCTCCGTTGTGTCGTATCCTGGATGGGTGTAGCACGATGATTATCTGTAAAAGAGAGGAGCTTAGGTAAAAAAGCTGTCGTGCAAAAAGATAGTTTTTTTTAATTAAACCATGTATAATTCAAGGTGAGTAAGAATTGCCACTTGTCTGCGCCCATTGAGCCCCTTGTATTGTAATAGGGGGCCTGTTAATTAGTTGGTGAGGCCGTTTTTAGTGTGCGGCTGTTAAGGCAGCCACACGCTCTTCAGCGCGCAGAAATCGCTTAATATTTCCATTCACTGTAATGATGCCACGTGGACCGGGCATCTTGAGTGTGAGGGAAGCGTAGTGTGGTATTGCATTAAAGCGAGCGAAAGATTCGTGTCCGAGTAGTGCTTGATAGCCACTTTGGAACGGAGCAATGTGGAAGGTTAGATGTTCGCTACGGAAGTTATCGGGGGAGCCGAATATAACGTTTAGTAGCAGGGAGCCCGTGCAACGAGCCCCTGGGCCTGGCGTTACTCCTTTATAGGTAATATTGCTATGGCGAATTTTTGTTGGATCTATCCCCATTTCGTGGATTGTATCCTGGTATATCAGGTTTAGACTACTGCCACCGTCCATCAGGACTCGTGCGAGGCGGTATCCATCAATTATTGGGTCTAATACCAGGGCAGCCCATCCTACACGCCGGATACTTGCTGAGTAATCACGATGGTCGAAAGTGATCGGTTGAGACGACCAGTGGCAGGACTCCGCGGTGACAGGCCTTCGGGCGTATTTTTCTAGGAGTGCCGTTTTGTTTTTTCCATTGATCACGTGTTGCACGTTTACTGTTTTGACTTTTGGTGGAAATTTCTTTTGTTCCCCATCGTCTCCCTTGAGAGGCTCATTCTCATCTTCGCTTGGTGTATCCTCCCCCTTGTGTATGGCGCTGAGCTTGCCGGACTTCTTGAAGACCCAACATTCTCTGTGGGTATGATTAGTTGGTTTACCAAGGGTGCTATGGACCTGACATATTTGGTCCAGAATTTTATTCAGGCTGGACAGTTCGTCTCTGGCGCCTTTAGAGGGCGGCTTCTGACCTGGCCGAGAGCTTTTGAATCCGGCGTTTACTGTCGTGCTCTTTGTGCTGTCTCCTTTGTTCCAGCGTTTGTTATTGCTGTTGCGCCGTGATTTCCCATTTCCATCTCTAACTTTGGATGTACTGGATCACTGGTGCTGCATCTGGCTAGCCAGCTGTCCTCACCCGCGCAAAAGCGGGTCATGAGGCTTGTTAATGCTGCCATCGTTCTCGGCTTTTCTTGGCCGAGGTGTCTGGCGAGCCATTCGTCACAGATGCTATGTTTAAAAGCTGCCAATGCTTCGGGTCCGGACAGTCAACAATTTGGTTCTTTTTAGTAAGAAACCTGTTCCAAAGTTTTCGGGCTGACTCTCCGGGCTGTTGAGTTATATGGCTCAAATCGTCCGCGTCCGGAGGCCGGACATAAGTTCCTTGGAAATTTGCCCGAAAAGCGTCTTCAAGCTCTTCCCAACTTCCAATGGAGTTTTCGGGGAGGCCTTTAAGCCAGTGGCGGGCTGGCCCTTTGAGCTTGAGGGGTAAGTACTTGATGGCGTGGAGATCATCTCCTCGAGCCATATGGATATGGAGGATATAGTCCTCAATCCAGACCCCAGGGTCTATTGTTCCGTCGTATGCCTCTATGTTCACGGGTTTGAATCCCTCTGGAATTTCATGATCCAGCACCTCATCGTTGAAACATGGGGGGTGTGCGGCACCCCTGTATCTGGGTGTACCGCGTTGTTCGGATGTTATATCGTATGCTGGGGCGTGCTTGCGTGGTCCATAGATGGATCTGGTTGCGCTGTTCTTTTGGTGCAAGCCCCCGCGTGAATCACGTATTGTCTTGTGAATGGCATTGTTGGCCGCTCTATGCTGGCCGTGAGGTCGTCTGTCCGGCCAGGTGGCTGTTTTGTTTTTTGGTTGTGAGGGGTCTGAGGCCTCCTCGTCGAATTCAGGTAGCAACTTCCGCTTTGGGTAGCTCTTGGTGGGGCGATTGTCGCCGTACTTTGCTGCTGTGTTGAGTATTTTACTCCATCTGATTTGGAGTGTGTCCTGCGCAGCCTTGAGCCTTTGCTTCTGCTTTTTTAGGCTTCTCGCGGTGGCAACAAGCCTTTGACGGGCATTCTGCTGCTCCGGGTGCCTGTCCGGCATTGTGTCGTCCGGACTATTATCTTTGACAGAATTGGTTTGTTTGGTTTGATTCTCCGTATTGCCATGGTCTGGCAGTGATTCGCCCTGCTCCAATGCTGGGTCTATATGATTGTTTTTTCTGGCGAGGCGGGATTTGGGGCGGCGCTTGCGCCGCCGCTTTGACTGCTTCTCGAGGGAACAAGCCTTCGGTGCGTCCTTCCGTTCCTCGTCGCTGTCTTCTTTTGGTGTGTCCACCGTGTATACGTCATATGATGAAGTGGACGTCCAGCGCCCTATGGGCGGTGGTTCATCTTCGCCTCCAGCATCGTTGTCCATACCGTCGATGTCTGCGGAGTCAAAGTCGAGCATGTCGGGTAAATCATCGACAGTGGCTACAAAGTGGGTGGTGGGTGGGCGTCGAATTTCTTCGTCGTCCGCATCCCAGTCCTGTTGGCCATGGTCCGGCCAGGGCTCTCCTGACAAAGAGAGAGACCTTAGTGAATTCAAAATGTTTGTGAGGGGCGAGTGCTGAAAGATATCCGCAGCGGTGAATTCCATGATTGGCGCCCAGTCGGATTCGATTGGCAGGGGCGCGGATGGTTCGGGGTCCAGAGGAGAGTCCAGCACCTTGGAGTCACGGGCTGCGCAGAGGATTATACTAGTGTTCGGCTCGATCGCCGCTGAGACTGAAGCCCCTGAGGCAGTGTCTAGCCACCCGTCCTCGATTGGTGCAGCTGGCTCCGAGCTAAGGGTCGGAGCTGATGCGGGCGCGGCCTCTGGGGTACCGTCCAATGGCAGAGCTAGGTCATACCCATCGCAACAGTGCGGCGCGTCTGGCTGTGGCTCGAATCCGTCAAATATCAAGTCCCCACGGATGTTGGCCATGTAATTCATACTTCCAAATCTGACCTAATGGCCAGGGGCGTAGCTTTCAATCTGCTCCAGATGGCCAGGCGAATTAGCCCGCAGTGCAAAGCCGCCGAATACGAAGATCTGTCCGGGGAGAAAAGTCTCACCCTGGACCGCATCGCTATCGATGATAGTAGGAGCCATCAAGCCTAACGGCGACGACACAGAGGAACTCTCAATGAAAGCACCAATGTCGGTGTCAAAACCGGCGGATCTCGGGTAGGGGGTCCCGAACTGTGCGTCTAGGCCAGATGGTAACAGGAGGCAAGGGACACGAAGTTTTACCCAGGTTCGGGCCCTCTTGATGGAGGTAAAACCCTACGTCCTGCTTGATTAATATTGAAGATATGGATGTTACAAGAGTAGATCTACCACGAGATCAGAGAGGCTAAACCCTAGAAGCTAGCCTACGGTATGATTGTATGTTGTGATTGTTGTTCTACGGACTAAAACCCTTCGGTTTATATAGACACCAGAGAGGGTTAGGGTTACACAAGGTCGGTTACAAAGGAGGAGATATCCATATACGTATTGCCTACCTTGCCTTCCATGCCAAGTAGAGTCCCATCCGGACAACGCGAGACGAAGTCTTCAATCTTGTATCTTCATAGTCTAACAATCCGGCCAATAGAGATAGTCCGGTTGTCCGGAGACCCCCTAATCCAGGACTCCCACACCGACCAACGTGACATAGATGTTTTTATCTAGGAGATATGTGAACCAGAAATTCCAATCGACCCTATTGTCGATAGGTTAAATTTGGTTGAAAAATAAAAACAATTATTTGAAAGAAAAATTGAAAAGAATTGAAGAGGAGAAGATGAATTGGAGCTGCATGTTGCCGATGTCATCGATGATCACAAGATCCAGATGGATGCAATGCGCTTGAAGATTAGAAAATATGCCATTGATAATGAGGCTTGGTATCATTATGTTGTTGGATCAATTGTTACCTTAGTTGCGATTATGATCGCATTTGTTGTTGCATTTAAATGTTATACATAGTTGTATGTTAGTTTCAATGTATGTTTTAATTAGATGCTCTACAGAATTGTATGTTGTTCTATGAGAACTATGTATGAACTTTATGTATTATTTTTCAGTAATAACATTTGATCACTACTGTACTTTGGTTTTAATGTTATGATGAACTTGTATTAATTTGGTCACTTCTCTATTCATGATGTTCTGTAATGGTTTTTGATATACTTAACTATATAATGCATGCAGATGAACTGGCAATGGATGTATGGTGACCGACGCACCTCCGACTTCGTTGAGGGCCTGCATAATTTTCTCGAGGTGACTGAGGCAAACAAGCAGAATGGTTTTATGTATTTTCCATGTACTATCTGTGGGACTATGAAGGATTACTCTGACTTGAAAACCCTTCACTTGCACCTGCTTGAGAAGGGTTTCATGTCACACTATAATGTTTGGACCAAGCACCGAGAAAGAGGGGTTATGATGGAAGACAATGAAGAAGAAGAGGATGATGAAAACTATCCTATGTCCCCTGAATACGGTGATACTGCAACGGGGGACGCTGAAGATCAAGAGGCACTAGATGTGCCCGATGATGATCTTCGCCGGGTCATTGTTGATGCACAGAGGGAATGCGAAAGTGAAAGGGAGGAGTTGAAATTCAATCGCATGTTAGAGGATCACAAAAAAGGGTTGTACCCAAATTGCGAAGATGACAACACAAAGCTCGGTACCACACTGGAATTGCTGCAATGGAAGATAGACAATGGTGTATTTGACAATGGATTTGGTTCGCTACTAAAAATAATGAAGAAGAAGTTTCCAAAGGATAACGAATTGCCTGACAGTACGTACGAAGCAAAGAAGGTTCTATGCCCTCTAGGATTGGAGGTGCAGAAGATACATGCATGCACTAATGATTGCATCCTCTACCGAGGTGACTACGAGAATTTGAACGCATGCCCGGTATGCAGTGCATTGCAGTATAAGATCAGACGAGATGACCCTGGTGATGTTGAGGGCGAGTGCCCCAGGAAGAGGGTTCCTACCAAGGTGATGTGGTATGCTCCTATAATACCACGGTTGAAACGTTTGTTCAGAAACAAAGAGCATGCCAAGTTGATGTGATGGCACAAGGAAGACCGTAAGAAAGACAGGAAGTTGAGAGTACCTGCTGACGGGTCGCAGTGGAGAAAAATCGAGAGAAAATGGCGGGACTTTGCAGATGACGCAAGGAACGTATGGTTTGGTTTAAGTGTAGATGATATTAATCCTTTTGGGGAGTAGAGAAGCAATCATAGCACCTGGCCCGTGACTCTATGTATTTATAACCTTCCTCCTTGGTTGTGCATGAAGCAGAAGTTCATTATGATGTCAGTGCTCATCCAAGGCCCTAAGCAACCCAACAACGGCATTGATGTGTACCTAAGGACATTATAGTTGAAGAACTTTTACAGTTGTGGGATATCAAAGGTGTTCGTGTGTGGGATGAGCACAAATAGCAGGAATTTGATCTACGAGCGTTGTTGTTTGTAACCATCAACGATTGCCATGCTCTTAGTAACCTTTCAGGACAGACAAACAAGGGATACCACGCATGCACGCACTGTTTAGAGGATACCGAAAGTATATGTTTGGACAAATGCAAGAAGAATGTGTACCTGCGACATCGTCGATTTCTTTTGACCAATCATATCTTAAGAAAGAAAGGCAAGCATTTCAAAGGTGAGACAGATCACCGGAAGAATTCTGTCATCCGTACTGGTGATGATATACTTGATATGGTCAAGGATTTACAAGTAATCTTTGGAAAGGGTCCTGGCGGACACGCGCCCATGTGAAAGAAGAAATCTATATTTTGGAACCTACCCTATTGAAAAAACCTAGAGGTCTGCTCTGCAATCGACGTGATGCACGTGACGAAGAATATTTGCGTGAACCTGCTAGGCTTCTTGGGCATATATGGGAAGACAAAAGATACACCGGAGGCACGGGAGGACGCAACGGGTGCACGAAAAAGACGGCATGCATCCAAAGCAGTATCAAGGTCCTGCCAGCTACGCTCTTACCAAAGAAAAGAAGGAAATCTTCTTTGAATGCCTGCTCAGTATGAAGGTCACGTCTGGCTTCTCGTCCAATATAAAGGGAATAATAAATATCCCAGAGAAATTTTTTCAGAACCTAAAGTCTCATGACTGCCACATGATTATGACGCAATTGCTTCCGGTTGCATTGAGGGGGCTTTTACCAGAAAACGTTTGATTAGCCATTGTGAAGCTATGTGCATTCTTCTACGCAATCTCTCAGAAGCTAATCAATCCAGAAATCCTACCAAGGTTACAGAATGATTTTTTTGCAATGTCTTGTCAGTTTCAAGTTGGTGTTCCCACCATCCTTCTTCAATATCATGACGCATGTCCTAGTTCATCTAGTCGACGAGATTGGCATTATGGGTCCTGTATTTCTACACAATATGTTCCCCTTTGAAGGTTCATCGGACCTCGCCCCTGGCAAGTGCTCCGACCACCATAGGCCCTCCGCGCGTGTCCTTCGTGTTCGCCGTACCGCGTGGTGTAGATCAGTGCATGCAACTCCTTGCCTAGGCCCTTGCGCGCAGTGTTCGCCTCTGCCATCGCCATCTCTGTCACCTCGTCGCCGGCGTTGCTCCTGTCGTCGTACGGCGTCGTTCTTGTGACGCGTGTTGCGGGATCCCCTGGCAATCCCGTTGCATCCTTCCACCGCTGGCTTAGGTCACCTAAGCAGCTCCGACGAGCTCTCCGCCGTCTCTGCACCCTGGCAAGCTCCTCCTCTATTTTCCCTGTCCGCCTACCCCTCGACAGGTTGGTCAACAGGGGCCGAGCCCCTCCTCTATCAGATCTCCCTCCGTAGCCCAGTGGTTGACCATGCACGTCCGAGCAAGGGAGACCCGGGTTCGATCCCGCTCGAGCGCGTATTATTTTCCCCCATTTCTTTTTGCAACATGCGTGTGTATGATGGGGTGACCCCACCTGTCATAGCCACTGACCCCAGGGCCCTACCTGCCATCCTCTAGCAACCCCTCCCTCCTTGTTATTTTATTTTTAGCCCACTGAATTTCCATTTCTGGAAAGATGCCATATTCCATTTTGGGCTAGTCCATTTCTGGACATTTCTCTTTAGGGAAATTGCCAATTCTTTCATATTCCCTATTAGGCAGGTTTTCACTTAATGCATTTGTGAGCATTTTTCTACAGCAACATATGCATATTATATATGTTTTTGGGCTAGAAAAATACAATGAATCCATTGGTGGCATCCATTTCATAATCTGAGCAAGTTTGCACCCATGCCATTTTACATCATGTTGCTATTTTGTCATTTTTGTGTGATTAAATTCAAATATGCTATGTGGTACTCTGGTACATGTACATCTTCATTTTCATGTCTACTTCATGCTAGAATTTATTTCATGCCATATAGTGCACTGTGATGAGTGCCACAAGCTTGTAAACATGCTATCATGAATCTGTTTCTGCCATGACGTGAAATTCTACCAGGTCTGAAATCAGTCATATCACTTGCCATCTTTGCATTGATGCTATCATCATTTCTGTAGACCTTTGGAACAAGTTCAATAAGGGGGTTTTGTAAACTGCATTTGGTACTAGCATGCCATGCTCAAGTTTGCCATGATAGGTTCCTGTAATATGTAGTTTACTAGCTCTAAACTTTGCAACCTGATGTTGTTTCTGTCATACTCAGTGAATTTCTGCTGTCTATTAAACTGATATCATTTGCATTTTTGCCATGCTGTTTTAGACTTGTTCTAGTGAGTTCTAGCAGAAGTTCAGTGTTCATGATCTGTAGAGCTTCACCTGTACTTCACTGCCATGTATTTTGTTTTCATGTTTGGGTGCCGCAGCATATTTAAACTTTGCATCTAAGTTGCCATGCTACTGTTTTCAACATATTGCATTGCATCTTGTTTGGCCCGTCATTTCCAAACTGTGCATCCGTTTCTGGTTATCTTCATATCGATTTTAACCAGAATCTTTCAATCGTTCCAGTGGCATGCTTGGGTTACCAAGATTCTGCCCGTATCCTTCATGACCCCACCGTTTACTTCTCGTTGTCTGCCCCCTTCATTCCGATAGATCCGCAACTCCGTGCATACTGTTCTTATTATGCATCCTCGCTAGTCTTGCATATAGAACATGTCTGTGCCATCAGTGGTTGTTCGTTGTATGCTTGTCTTTTCTTTGGGTAGTTACGGGAGACAAGTTTGAGTACGAGGACCCTGTCAAGTACGTTCTCGAGGAGCAAGCTTTCGACACCCCTGAAAACATTGCAGGCAAGATGATCATTACCCCCGATATCACTTCTATCTTTGCTTGCTAGTTGTTCGTTCTATCGCTATGTCGCACTACCTACCACTTGTTTATCAAGCCTCCCATATTGTCATGTCAAGCCTCTAACCCACCTTCCTAGCAAACCGTTGTTTGGCTATGTTACCGCTTTTGCTCAGCCCCTCTTATAACATTGCTAGTTGCAGGTGCAGTGCAGGTTGTTCCATATTGGAACATGGATATGTTGGGATATCACAATATCTCTTATTTAATTAATACATCTATATACTTGGTAAAGGGTGGAAGGCTTGGCCTTTTGCTCAGTGTTTTGTTCGACTCTTGCCACCTTAGTTTCCGTCATACCGGTGTTATGTTCCTTGAATTTTGCGTTCCTAACACGGTCGGGGTTTATGAGCCCCCCTCGTCTCTTTACCTAAAGTAAACCTTTCCCGAGGAGATCCAACATCGGTTTTAGCATTTGCCTAATAACAACTAAAATTTAGCATAGGGAGTAATTAACTCGAGGATTCTTAATCAACCCCCGGGCTAGTGCTCCTCATGAGTGTTGGTCCACCTACCTAGCAGTCGGCGGTGCCGCCTCGAGGAAACTCGAGGTCTTTTGGCTATCGTCCACTTAGCATAGACGGATGAGTCCGTAGATAGAGAGCGCGCGGCTCTGGACACGGGTCTGACTCACCAGGAGATCTCCTTGTGATAGTTTTCCTTTCTTTGAAGAGCTTGTGCACCGGGATTCCGAGAATACTCGGGGTGTCCCACGATGGAGGATTGTCTCCGCGGATCGTGAGCTTGTCATGGGCTAAGTTGGGACACCCCTACAGGGTTTAATCTTTCGAGAGCCATGCCCGCGGTTATGTGGCAGACGGGAGTTTTTAATATCCGGTTGTAGTGAACTTGAAACCAAACTCTTTAAAATACACCAACCGCGTGTGTAACCATGATGGTCTCTTTTCGATGAGGTTCGGGAAGAGAACACTGTGGGGTTATGTTTGAACATAAGTAGTTCAGGATCACTTCTTGATCATTGCTAGATTACGACCGGTTGCATAGCTTCTCACCTTATTCTTACATTCGTAAGTTAGACACCATACAATGCTTAGTGCTTGTTGCAACTCCACCTTATATCCTTACCTTACCTTACCTTACCTTTAAGCTTTGATAGTCTTGACACCGTGGGTAATAGGATTGCTGAGTCCCCGTGGCTCACAGTATACTACAAACACAGTTGCAGGTACCGATGAGACTGATGCAGATGATGCCACTGAGCTCAAGTGGGAGTTCAATGAAGACCTTGGCCGTTACTATGTTTCCTTTCTGGATGATCAGTAGTGGTGCCCAGTAGGGTTGATTGGGACTTAGCTTGGGTGGTTGTCTTTTATTCGTTTGATTTCATCTGTAGCCGGACTTTGTGTTCATCTTGAATGATTGTATAACTTGATGTTATTGTGTCACATTGTGGCGATTTTAAGCCAAAGCTCGTATTCTATCTATTCAGTACATGAGATGAGCAAATATACAACCACTCTTGCGACCATACCAATATGCGCTTATGCCCCAAGTCGTGCCTCGACACGTATGGAGTATAGTCGCATATTAGGTGTTACAAGTTGGTAATCAGAGACATCTCGACTTAGGAGCCCCTGCTTGATCGAACCGCTGATGTTGTTGAGTCTAGAACAAAACTATTTTGAGTCTAGAACAATGTCAGGCCTGAGGACTACGTCAAGTTCGCTTCTGTTCAGCTCAAGGACCAAGCAGCAGATTGGTATCAGCAGTAGAAAGACTCTAGAGGGGGTCGAGTGATTACCTGGACTGACTTCTGCTGGGACTTTCGAGCTCATCACATTCCAACAAGTGTTGTCGAGAGCAAGAGCTGAGGAATTCCACAATCTCAAGCAAGGAAGCATGTCCGTGTATAAATACAATGTCAAGTTTCAGAATCTTGCTCGCTTCACAAGGCAAGACATTCCTGATGAAAAGAGCATGATCTATCACTTCAGAGATGGCCTCAAAGAGGATCTGCAGTTACCTCTCGTTCTTGTTGAGCCTACTCAGTTTGATCAGTTCTATAACATGGCCCTCAAGCAAGAAGCTGCTCAACTCAAGTGTGAAGCTTCCAAAAGGAGACTCAGGGATGCAGTCCACTCGTCCTCTTCCTCTCAACTGGTCTCAAAGCAACAGAAGTTCTAGCTTCCTCCTCCTCTATTTCGTCGGCCCTACCAGCAGAAGCACTCATGTGGTCGTGGATCTGCCCCCCCCCCCACCCCAACCAACAGAACAAATCTCGGACTCAGGCTCCGAGGACAGGTGGTCCTCCTCCTCATCATCAACGCCCACTCTCAGGGGTTACGTGCAACAAGTGTGTTAGGTCACTATGCAAACAAGTGCTTCAACCAGAGGCGCCTTCCGTCTCCTCCTCCTGTCAGGTGAGCAAGCAATGCAGTTGTCAAGCACAATCCCAAGTTTGCAAGGGTGAACTTGATGAATTTAGCTCAAGCGGAGGATTCTTCAGAAGTAATCATGGGTACTCTTCCAGTCAACTCTATTCCTGCCAAAGTATTGTTTGATTCTGGTGCATCGCATTCTTTCATGTCATACCCATTTGCATCGGAGCACAATTTTGACACAGAGGTTTTGACAAAAGTTATGCAAGTTGTTTCGCCAGGGAAGCTTATGACTTCTAGTTTGGTAGCTCCTGATGTTACCATCAAGATGGGCAATTATAAATTTCTGGCTTCCCCAATTGTACTCGGTGATTCCGATATTGATCTCATTCTTGGCATGGATTGGCTTTCTAAGCACAAGGCCTTTCTTGATTGTGCTGCCAAGGAGATTAAATTGACACATCCTTCTGAAGATGTGATCATCTTTGCCGCTCGTGATGAAACCATTCGGTTGTTCTCTCTCAATGAGAAAGGCGAGATCAACGCTATTTCTCAGATTCCACATGTCTGTGAGTATCAAGATGTCTTTCCTGAAGAGCTTCCGGGTATGCCTCCTCACCGGCCAGTCGAGTTCATTATTGATCTTGAGACCGGTACAGAACCCATTTGCAAGCGCCCATACAAGCATGGGCCAGAAGAGCTAAAAGAATTGAAGAAATAGCTCGATGAACAAGAATGTCTGGGTCTAATCAGACCAACTTCATCTCCTTGGGGTTGTGGTGTTCTCTTTGTCCAGCAAAAAGATGGCACGGAATGACTTTGCGTCGATTACCACCCATTGAACAAGAAGAAAATCAAGAATAAATACCCACTTCCCAATATCAACAAGCTATTCGAGCAACTAAAAGGTGCAAAGGTGTTTTCCAAGCTTGACCTCCGTATGGGGTATCACCAGATTCGCATTCGTGAAGAAGATATCCCAAAGACAGCATTCAGAACAAGCTTTGGTTCTTATGCATATACTGTCATGTCTTTCGGGCTTGCAAATGCCCCTCCAACTTTCTCTTGTATGATGAACTTCATCTTCAACCCCTACACCAATGAATTCGTCCTGGTGTATCTCGATGATATCCTGGTTTTCTCCAAGAATAAAAAGGATCATGCCAAGCATTTGCGATTGGTGCTCGACAAGCTCAGAGAGTATCAATTCTACGCGAAGTTCTCCAAATGTGAGTTTTGGCTTGATGAAGTTCTTTACCTTGGTCACATCATCTCTGCCAAGGGCATTTCTGTTAATCCGGAGAAGGTTTCTGCAATTGTGATCTGGGAGCCTCCTCAGAACATCAAGTAGCTCTGCCGTTTACTTGGGCTTGCAAGCTATTGCCGAATATTTTTCGAGAACTTCTCAAAGATTTCTAAGCCTCTCTCCAACCTCCTCCAGAAGCATGTCAAGTACTCTTGGACTCCTGAGTGTGATGTTGCCTTCAATACTCTCCAACCTCCTCGGTGCAGTCTGAATGCAAGAGAAGAAAGTTGTGGCTTATACTTCTCGACAGTTGAAGCCAAATGAAAGGAACTACCCCACTCACGATCTTGAGTTAGCGGCAGTTGTCCATGCCTTGATCACTTGGAGAAATCTCTTGTTGGGCAGGCAAGTGGACATTTTCACCAATCACAAGAGCCTCAAATATATCTTCACTCAGCCCAACCTCAACCTCTGGTAAACTCGTTGGGTCGAAATGATCCAAGAGTACAATCCAAGCATTCAATACACTCCATGCAAGGTGAATGTGATTGCAGATGCTTTGAGCAGAAAGGCATATTGCAACAGCTTAATTCTCAAGCCATTCCAACCTGATCTTTGTGAAGCTTTCTGCAAGCTCAACCTCCAAGTTGTTCCTCAAGGTTTTCTTGCCAACCTTCAAGTCACTCCAACTTTGGAAGACCAAATTCGTGAGGCACAACTCCTTGATGCCATGGTGAAGAAGGTGAAACTTGGTGTTGCCAAGGGCTTACCCAAATACAAGTGCTATCGCATTGATGACAAGGACACCTTACTCTTCGAGGACCGGCTAGTGGTTCCTAAGGGAGATCTGTCGGGGGTTGGGTGCAACATATGCCAAAAGATGGCTTATCATGGTGGGAGCGAGTAGAACGTCGCCGGTGCCTGGAAGCGGGATGAGGCATAGACATGAACGCCGACGTACTTTACCCAGGTTTGGGGCTCTCCTAGGAGATAACACCCCTAGTTCTGCTCTGCGGGGTCTCCGCATGATCACTAAGGCACAAGCGTGTACAATGTGCTCCTCGAGCTGTATGCTAGAGGTAGAAGGAGGCTGGGCTTGCTCTTCTCTCCTTCTAAGTGTGAGTCTAGTCCTAACAGGTCCGAACCCTTTGCATGGGTGCCCTGGGGGGGGTTTATATAGGTCTACCCCTAGGGGTACAATGGTAATCTGACTGGGCGTAGGGCCCATCCATTAGTCTCTCTAGTCGCCGGCTTCTCCGCCGGTTGCTAGGGCCCGCCGCCTGGTGGGCCCTGCCGGTTGGTCTGGTACGGAGCCGACAGGCCGCCTCCGCCGCTCGCGGGTCTTGCCGGCTGCGGATTACTATAGTCGTGTTGCTAATGACGCGTGCTTGGTCAGGGGAGCGTGGCTACATTCCCGCCGCCTGGTGGGAGATCACTGTAGCCATTCTGTGTCTTATCTGGTTAAGGGTGCACATGCCTCGAGGAAGGAACGGGCCGCCTGCTAGAAGCCGGCCTCCCATGGTCCGGCTGGTGAGGCTCCCGCCGTCTTCCGGGCTCTCGCTGACCGGTAGGGCCCGCCGCCTTCGGGCCGTACCGACAAGCGGTCATGGGAGCAGTGTTTCGCCTGACAAGGGTGGCGTCAGGGGAGGAGGGGCAACAGTGCCGTGCTGGGTGGAGATCTCCGCCTGTACGGACCACTATGGCCACGCCCGTCCCTAGATATGGGGGTGATGGGCTATACTGTTGCCTCGCCATGTCCTGTCTTCTTAATGGTGGCGCAGACTTTGAGGGCACTATGGGCCGACTGCTGGGAGACGACCTCTTTGGAGGCCGCCTGCCAGGAGTCGGCCCGTCTTGGAGCCGCATGCCAGGAGTCGGCCCATCTTGTAGCCGCCTTCCTGAGCATGGCCGTCTTCTTGTAGTCGGCCGTTCGGCTAGCCAGCCACCAGAAGTCGGCGCTTTATCTTGACGTCTTGAGGGGCGTAGCCGGCCCGATGTCTTGAAAGGTTCTGGGACTTGGGTTCGCCTACTCGTGGCCCATTACTCTGACAGTAGTCCCCGAAGCTGGTGAGACGCCGCGGCTGAGGAGCCAAGGAGCCTCAACAGTTTCCTCCTCCGGGTGCCCTGAAGGAAGCTTCATCCGACTCCTGGGTAGCCGGTCGGTAGGAGCCGGTTGCGTCCAGTCGGACTTCTTCGGAATCTTGAATGCGATGGCACGAACTAGGTGGCGTGCTAGCTAAGCTTCTCAGCTAGATACCTATCGAGGGCGCGCCACGTGGCGCCGGCCGGCCGGGCCAGCCTGCAAGCCCATACGCACGATGGGACGCGACAGCAGGCCGGGCCCGCCACCACCGGGCCTCGGCACGCGAGCGGATCCGCTGCGGCTGAGGCGGGCGGTTGTGTTCCCCTGTAGAGTTACTACGCGCAGTACCCCGCGTGTTAAAGGTGGGGACGTGGGGTCATGGGAACAGTTAATCCCATGATCCCACGCCCGCCCCCTCGGCTTCATAGCCCGTAGGCTATAAGTAGGGGGGAGAGGGAGCGGCGGAGTACGCGTGCCCCTCCACCCCGTTCTTGCCTCTTTCCCCTTCCTCTCACCGCAGTGCCCCTGAGCCACGCCGGAGCATTTCTACATTTCGTTTCCGTCGAACCCGTCCGCCCGAGCCTTTTCTGCTCCGCCCCACTTCCCAGCTCCCTCGCTGCACCTTTTCTTCGTCGAGTTCTCCATGGCGTGCGAGCGAGGAGGAGACTGGGACGGGCCCGATGTCCACGAGGATCACATTTCCTTCCTCCGCGTGACGCGGCGCCTTCCCGGCGCGGACCATGTGAAGGCTCGCGTGCTGCCGGAGGGAGAGATCTCGCCGGCGCCCGGTGAGGGCGAGCGGGTCGTCTTCCGCTCGCATTTCAGCCGCGGCTTTGGCCTGCCGGCGAGCGTCTTCCTCTGCTCGTTTCTTGAATTCTACCACCTCCAGCCCCATCACATCACGCCCAACACCGTGATGCTCCTGGACGCCTTCGTCACAATGTACGAAGGATACCCCGGCATCCTCCCCACCATCGAGCTGTGGGGAGCCTTCTTCTACACCAAACTGGGCAGCTCCGTCTGGGAGGTGGCTGCCCAGTGCGGTGCCTTCATCGTGGTTCGCCGACCGTCACTGAGGGACGTCTTCCCCACCATCAAGCTGCCACAGTTGGTCAAGATGTGACAGCAGTCCTACTTCTACATGGAGAACATGGACCCGGCAGCCGACTTCCTCAACCTGCCGGCATATGAAGCCTGCCCGCCTGCCGAGCCTCGGGCCAGCTGGGGCTACAAGACGAAGCCGGTATCAGCAGACGGTGCCACCGCCATCCAACGGCTCCATAAGATGATCAACATCGAAGGCCTCAGGGCGTCCGACCTGCTGGTTGCCTTCGTCGAGCGCCGAGTTCTTCCGCTCCAGAGCCGGCCACACTTGATCAGCCGGATGAGCACCAAGGAGATGCCGGCTGCCGAAGTCGCGAACCTGGTGAACGAGATCTCCGGCCTCAAGATAGAGGGGTCTTGGAGTTTCGGCAAGTGGTCGTATTCTCGCGCCGATCCGCCGCCTGCGGTATGTTTTATGATTCTCTCTCTTTGATACTCGCCTTAGTCTTGATCTAGGTCTTGATCAGCCGGCCTCTCATCATCTGAAACAGATCTACATGTCAGACGCGACGACCGCCATCTTAGGGGCGAGCAGCGACTACCAGCCGGATAGGGCGATGAGCGACATGGACGACCCCGACTTGGGGGCGACCGCCTTGGAGGACACCGCGACAGGCGGTGTCTACGAAGCAGGTGGCTCCGAAGAAGCCGGCATCGAGACCTAGCCCGATGATGATGAGGACGAAGAAGAGCCACGCCCCGCGTGGGGTGCTGGCAAGGCGCACACGGGCCCCTCCGGCGAGCCCGCTTCCCGAGGCGGCACGCACAAGTGTAAGCAAGGCGCCGCCTTGTTCGGCAGCGCGCCGAAGAAACCCAAGAATCCCACCGCCGCGACCAGGCGGAAGGAGGCCGCGGCGAAGGCGGTCAAGTACCAGAAGCTCCCAAAGGCGCCACCTATGGCGTCAGCGTAAGTTTTTTTCCCTTATGCTTTCTCTCTTGTTGGTTCTTTCTGAACTTCCTTTGTTTTATTTCCTTGATTTTAGGGCTCCGCTCTCTCTCGAGAAGTTGGCCGCCGCCTCCATCGTGGGGTCGGCGGAGACCTCCACTACCACCCGGCGAATCGATCCGGCCGCCGACCTCCGGGAGGCGACGGAGCGAAACGCGCGTGAGGAGCGGGAAGCCCTCCGCCTGGAGAAGGCGGAGGCAGACAAGGCGGAGGTCGCCACTTTGAAGAGGCTAGCAGAGGTCGAGGCCGCCGCTGCGTTAAAGAAGCAGGCTGAGGAAGTCATGCGCCGTTAGTCGGCGATATTCGTCACCCCCTGAACTCCGCGCCGCCACCACCAGAGTTCGTGGTGCCGACTAAGCAAGCTGGCAATGAGCACCTGATCATGGAGAGGGACGGTGGTGACGTCGTCATGACGGACGTAAACGTGCCTCCGCCACCTCCTTCTGAGGAGGCGCGAGACAAACGGCCGGCCGACCCGCCGGCGCCACCAGCCGGAGGTGGGTCGACGACAGGTCCAACTTCTGAGGTCTGCACACCCTTGCGCTGCCGATTTGCGAAGGCGGTCTCGGCACCGCGGCCTCAGGAAATCGGCACCATGAGCTCATCGATCCTGGATGCCGAGGCGACCAGTGCCACGCCCGTTGACTGGGTGCGGGGAGGCGGGACGGGCCCCTTGAACAAGGCAATCCTGGACGTCCAGGCCAAGCTCCGCGCAGAAGCCGACGCACTCAAGCACTGCAACAACGCGTTCCTGGAGTCGCTAGCAGCCATCCGGGTAAGCTTCTTGCTTATTTTTATTTTTAATTTTTGTACTGCTTCGTGGGGGCGCACTGGCACACCCACTGGGTGTATTCCCCGAGTTTCGGGCCGGCTGCTGAGCCGGTGGCCCGGAACTTTAATTGGCAAGCTCCGAGTACTGACGCTTGTCTCTTATCTTTGCTGTAGGATTATCATAACCTTCATGCAGCCTCCTTCAACTCCAAAGTCCAGGAGTTGGATCAACGGGCCGCCGACTTGTCGGAGAGCCGGAGTAAGTCTTTTTCTTTCTCTGCAGGGGCGCGCTGGCGCACCTGCGGCTGTAGTCCCCGAGATTCAGGCCGACTGCTGAGCAGTCGGGCCGGATCTTCCTGGCGAATGCACTTTTTCTCTGTCGATTGCTGATATCTCTTTCTTTTTCTACTTTTGCAGAGGCCAACGCCACCCTTCAATGGCAGCTGGGCGAAGCCAACACCGCGCTGCGTGCCAAGGAGGTGGACTGCAGCAAGTTGACCGAAGAGCGCGACTGGCTAGCCGTGCAATTGGAGGTGCAGGCGGAGCTTCTCAAGAAGGCCCAGAAGGAGGCGAAGGACAAGGAAGTGGGTCTCCTTGCTGAGTTCAAGATCAAGCGCTCCGCCTGGACCAACAAGGAGGCTATGCTGACAGCCGGCTTTGGCGAGATCGAAGACATGGTCGACGGTAAGCTGCCTTCTTTATTCTTTCTTCAAATCGCTAGCTTCTGATCGAGCTGACCTCTTGTTTCTGATCTGACTCTTTGCTTTTTGCCTGAGCAGACTTCTTCCCAAGTCACTCTGGTGCTGCCAACCAGGCTATTGAGGCCGACCGCGAAGGACGGAGGGCAGAAGGTGAGGAGATCGCCGCCAATGCTCCTCGCACTCTCCGCGAGCAGCTTCTCAGCATCCAGGCTCGTCTTCGTCCGACTCATCGGATGTTGTGCCGCCTTCAGCGTGTTGGCGCCCAGGCAATCGCCACCCTGTGGCCCGACATACCGGCTCCACGCACCCCCAGTCGGACTGCCGAGTGGCTGGAGGTGGTGGTCGGCCGCCTTGAGGCGTGGAAGGGCTCCTCGGCTCGGGCCGGAGCACGCCGGGCCCTGGAGTTTGTCAAGGCATGGTACCCCGGGCTAAATCTAGCCCAGTTGACCACGTTTCGCCAGGAAGCCCAGGAGGAGCTGGCGACAGTGGAGGGTGAGCTTGTCAGGCGGGCGGCAGCAATCGCCGAGTACACCGACACCGGCGTCTTCATCCTGGAGCTGGCCGAGAACGGTGCCGAGGCGCCACCAGAATGGTTCGGGCTGAACCCGGAGGACGGCGAGGACTCGGCCGAGGATATCGACTCCAGCGACGAGGGAGAAGACGATGAGGAGGAGGAAGGCGAAGAGGAGGCGCCAGAGGTCAGAGCGGACGGCCAGCCTCAACTCGACCGCGCCTCCAGCAACGAGCCATGCCCAAGCGAGCCGGCTGCTGCTGAAGGTGACCGAGCGGAGACCGACCAGCCGGCCACTCAACCAGACGGCGCCACCGGCTCCACCATTCCGCCGAACCCACCTGCTGCTTCCTAGGCTGCCTTTTTTCTTTTATTTCTTCCTGCTTATTAGTCTCAACAAACTTTGTTAACTTTGCACAATTCCACCCGCGGGGTTTATTTCAAACTCATGTTGGATGTCGGTCATGGGCCTTTTGATGTATAAATATGTTTACCAAGTTCTATATTTCCTTGCTTGCTGCTCTCTGGATTTTTTTCCTTTGCCGCCTTCCCTCAGTTGTCATCTTGCCAGGCGAACATTCATTCCATGAACTGTGGCTGGGTCAAGTACTTAGCCACTTTTGGGCAGGCAAGTACTTAGCCAACTAGAGTTTTCTAGCAAGTGAAGTAGAAACCGGCCGGTCGACTGCTTAACAGCCGGTCGGCGAGGCAGGAAGCCGGCTTGGACTATGTTTATGCTTTGGATCCTTAGCCATTTTTCATGCTGTCACCCTTTCTGCCTTTACTCCTGCCGACCAAACAGTCGCTCTACGAGCTGCGGCTTCTAGCAGGAGAAAGCTTAGGTGCCAACACATTACTTTGTCCGGCTGCAAGAAGCATTTCATAGTACAAGGAGGCAAGTCCCCGGGTCGACCGGTCGAACCCGGTGCCAGACGGATTAATGAAATAACACAACTGACAGGCATAGTACTTATCATATGGATAAAAGAGGGCAGTCCCTGAGCTCTCCTCGGGGACCCGGAGTCTTCATACTTATTACAAAAGTTGCCATGGTACATACTGCATCAACTGTAAAACCTTCGAAGAAGGTTTGCATTCCATGGTCGTTCCGTCTCCTTGCCGGAGTCATCTCTTTTGCGTGCTCGAGGCTTCTGAGCGTCGATGAGGTAGTAGGAGTCGTTGCCCAACACCTTGCTGATGATGAAGGGGCCTTCCCAAGGTGCCGAGAGCTTGTGCTAGCCGGCAGTTCGCTGGATCAGCCGGAGCACAAGGTCTCCTTCTTGGAAGGATCTTGGCTGTAGTATCGGCGCAGGCTCTGCTGGTAGATGGTAGACTGGCTAAGTGCCAGCAGTCGGCCCTCTTCCAGCAGATTGACGCGATCTTGTCGTGCTTCTTCTGCCTTCTCTTCGGTGTACATGGTGACCTGAGGGGAGTCGAATTCTATGTCCGTCGGGATGACGGCTTCGGCACCGTAGACGAGGAAGAAAGGCGTGAAGCCTGTTGACTTGTTCGGAGTTGTGCGCAGGCTCCAGAGCACGGCCGGCAGCTCGTCGAGCCAACAGCTGGCCGACCGCTCTAGAGGTTCGACCAGTTGGGGCTTGATGCCGGATAAAATGAGGCCGTTTGCTTGCTCCACCTGGCTGTTTGACTGTGGGTGAGCAACGGACGCCAGGTCCAATCAGATGCCCTGTGTCGCGCAGAAACGGGCCAAGGCGCCTTTGGCAAAGTTTGTGCCATTGTCGGTGATGATGCTGTGCGGTATGCCATACCGGATGGTGATGTCAGAGATGAAAGTCACAGCAGTCGGACCATTCAACTTCTTGATTGGCTTTGCTTCTATCCACTTGGTGAACTTGTCCACTGCGACAGCAGATGGGTCATGCCGCCGCGTGCTGTCTTGAACGGTCCAACCATGTCCAGGCCCCAGATGGCAAAGGGCCAAGCAATGGGAATAGTCATGAGTGCAGAAGCCGGCTGATGTGGCTTTGAACGAAACTTCTGGCACCCTTTGCATTTCTGGACCAAGTCCTTGGCGTCTTCTAGAGTAGTCAGCCAGAAAAAACCATGGAGGAAAGCTTTGGCCACGAGTGCTCTTGAAGCCGTGTGGTGACCACACTCGCCTTGATGGATATCTTTGAGGATTGCCTAGCCTTGCTCTGGCTCCACGCAGCGCTGATGAAAGCCAGTGACACTGCGCCTCACAAGCTCTCTGTTGACTATAGTGTATGCTGCCGCCCGACGTTGCACTTGCCGGGCCGAGATCTCGTCAGTTGGCAGCTCTTTGTTCACCAAAAAGTTGAGGATGGGCTGGGCCCATGAAGGTGTTGTTACTTCCTCGACTGCTAGGATTGCTACTTGCAAAAGGGTGGTTGGGCCGGGAGGCGGCGGGTTGGAGTCGGCTGCTGCTTGCTGAGTTGATGAAGTCCCCGGGCCAACTGCAGCAGTCCCCGGATTGGGCTCTGAAGTCCCTGGGTCGGGTGCGGCTGCTACAGTCCTCGGGTCATCTACCAAATTCCCCGTGCCGGCTGCTGGGGTCCTCAAGCCAGATCTGACTGCTTCGGGAGGAGCCGGCACAAAGATGGAATCTGACTCTGGCGATGGCTTGACAAATGGCTTGAGGAGGCGCTGCAGGGCGACGCCGGTTGGTATTGCTTGCCGGGTGGAGCCGATACGCGCCAAGGCGTCAGCCTGCTCATTCTCATTTCTTGGTACATGGAGGAACTCGTACCCCTCGAAGTATCCACTGAGTTGCTGGACGAGGAAACGGTAGCTTGCCATGTTTGCATCCTTGGCGTCCCAATCACCAGACGACTGCTGGACTACCAAGTCAGAATCACCATAACACAGGATTCGGCGAATGCCGAGTTCCTTGGCAAGCCGGAGCCCATGAATGAGTGCTTCATATTCAGCAACGTTGTTGGAGGCGGCAAAGTGAATTTGCAGCACATATCTGAGCTTGTCGCCTTTGGGAGAGGTGAGGACGACGCCGGCTCCCAAACCGGTGCGCATCTTGGAACCATCAAAGTGCATTCGCCAATGAGTGGAGTCTGGTGCTGGCGGCAGGTACTGGGTCTCGGCCCAGTCGACGAGGAAGTCGGCCAGCGCTTGTGACTTGACGGCAGTGCGAGGTTGGTAGTAGATGGTGTAGGGGGCCAATTCTATGGCCCATTTGGCCACTCAGCCTGAGGCATCTCGGCTTCCAATGATCTCGGCAAGTGGGGCTGTGCAGAACATAGTGATAGGGTGCTCTTGGAAGTATGGCTTCAGTTTTTTGGCGGCAAAGTGCACGCCATAGCACATCTTCTGGTAGTGGGGGTAGTTCTGCTTGGAGGTGGATAGTACTTCACTCAGGTAATACACCGGCCTCTGGACTGGTAGAGCTCTGCCTTCCTCCTTGCGTTCTACCACTATGACTGTGCTGACCACCTGGCTGATGGCGGCGATGTAGAGGAGCATGGGCTCCTTGGGAGTCGGGGCCGCCAGGACGGGCGGAGTGGTCAACGTCTTTTTGAGCTGAAGAAAAGCTTCATCCGCCTTGTCATTCCACTCGAAAAAAGTTGTCTTCTTCATGAGCTGGTACAGGGGAAGAGCCTTCTCGCCCAGCCGACTAATGAAACGGCTAATGGATGCCAAGCAGTCGGTAAATTGTTGCACGTCCAGCAGTCGGGTGGGCACTTCCATCCTCTCGATGGCCTTGATCTTCACAGGGTTGCACTCTATGCCACGTTCTGAGACCAGAAAACCAAGAAGCTGGCCAGCTGGTACTCCAAAGACGCATTTCTCTGGGTTGAGCTTGATATGAAATCGGTGCAAGTTCTCAAAGGTCTCTTTGAGGTCTTCTAGCAGTGTTCCCTGTTTTTCCGTCTTCACCACCACATCATCCACATAGACGTGGGCGTTTCTGCCGAGTTGCTTTAGGAGACACTTTTGCATGCAACACTGAAACGTGGCGCCGACATTTCTCAAGCCCAACGTCATGGTCAGGTAACAGAAGGCTCCGAATGGCGTGATGAAAGCGGTCTTCAGCCTGTCGGCCGGGTTCAGCTTGATCTGGTGATACCCTGAGTATGCATCCAAAAAGCTCAACAGCTCGCATCCGGCTGTGGATTCAATCACTTGGTCAGTTATTGGCAAAGCAAATGAATCTTTGGGGCATGCTTTGTTGAGGCTGGTATAATCAATACACACACGCCACTGCTTGTTCTTCTTCAGCACTAGGACTGGGTTGGCTAGCCACTCTGGAAAGAATACTTCCATGATGAAGCACAGCCGGGCTATCTCCTCTCCTACAACTCTTCTCTTCTCCTCTGACAGGCGGCGCAAGGGCTGCTTGACTGGTTTGATATTGGACCGGACATGTAGCTTGTGCTTGGCGAATTCCGTCGGAACACCCGGCATGTCCTTGGGAGACCATGCAAAGATGTCCCGATTCTCATGGAGGAAATCGACGAGCTCGCCTTCCTATTTGTTGTCAAGGTTTGCACCTATGACAGCATGCCTCTCCGGGTGCTCCGGGTCCAAGGGTATCTTCTTTGTTTCCTTTGCCGGTTTGAATGAGCCTTCAGCTTCCCACTTGTCGGGTGGTAGGTGCGACATATGCCAACGGGTGGCTTATCATTGTGGGAGCCAGTAAGATGTCGCCGGTGCCTGGAAACGGGATGAGGCGAAGACATGCACGCCGGCGAATCTTACCCAGCTTCGGGGCTCTCCGTGGAGATAACACCACTACTGCTGCTCTGCGGGGTCTCCGCATGATCACTAGATTGACAAGTAGTTACACAATGCTCCTTGAGCTGTTCGGTGGGGGGAGGAAGAAGGGCACGGCTAGCTTGTTTCTTCTCCTTGTGTGGTGTCTAAACTTAGCTGAGGGTCCAACCCTTTGCATGGGTGCCCCGGGGGGTTTATATAGGCCTACCCCCCGGGGGTACAATCGTAATCCGACTGGGCGCGGGGCCCAGCCGTCTGTGACTGCGCTCGCCGGCTTCTGCGCCGACTGCTGGGGCCCGCCGGCTGGTGGGTCCCGCCGGCTACCCAACTCCTTGGCAACAGACAGGCCCCACTGCCAAGGGTCTTGTCGATGGCTAGTTATTGTTGCCTCAACCTGATGACGAGGGCTTCGTCGAGGTAAGCGTGGCTACAGTGCCGCCGTCCTGCGGGCGATTACTGTAGACTTACCGCGTCTTATCTCCTTAATGGGGCGTCTTCTTCGAGGGGGGAAGCGAGCCGGCTGCGGGGAGCCGGCCCTGTCTCGGGCCGACTAGGGGAGACCATGGCGCCTTCAGGTGTCTCTCTGCCCTAAGGGGCCCACCGCCCGTGGGTCGTACTGGTAGCCCGTCGTGGATGACATCAGGGTCAACATGGCAACAGTGCCGAGCTGGACGGGTCATGGCCACTCCGTACGGCGCACTATGCTAGGCGTGCTTCGGGATTCGGGGGTGGCAGGCTTTACTGTAGCCACGCCCCATCTCATCGCTGCTAGGTGGATGCAAACTTTGAGGGTACGGTCTCGACTTTATGGGAGCCGGCTTCTTGGAGTCGGCCTTCTTACGGCTGGCTTCTCGAAGTTGGCCCTCTCCAAAGCTTTCTTCATGAGGGCTAAAGTCGGGCCACCTTCCGAAAGCCGGCCTGGGTGACAGCAAGGGGAAGGCGGCCCCATGTCTTGGATTCTTGAGAGCCGGACGGGTTCGTAATTTTTTCAGAAGGTCCAGGGGAAGCCGGCTAGGATACCCATGGCTATTTACTCCGACAGTAGTCCCCGAAGCTGAGCGAGCTTCGATGCTAATAAGGGGACGTGAAGCTTGGTCAGCTTCCTATCCTGCGAGGCCGGCTTTGCTTGAGTGCGCCGACTTCAGAGTGCTCCGGTTCTCGTAGGCGGGAACGCGGGCCACGTGGCGAGGAAATCCTGCCAACGCACGCGCGCGACGGGACGTCGCCGCAGGCCCGGGCCCGCCACTCGCAGGCCTCGGTCCGAGCGCGGATCTTCCATGGCTCACATGGACCGCTCGCCTTCCCGCGGTGGTTTTATTCCGCCATCATGGCACAGTAATCGCGGGACGTGGGGGAGTGGGCACGATCGATCCCCACGTTTCCCCATGCCGCGCCTCCTCGGCTCCGCCACGCAAGCCTATAAGTAGGGGGAGGAGGGGGAGCGACAGAGGTTCGCACGCCCTCTCTCGCTCCGCCCCTTCTCGTCCTCCTTTCTTCTTCTCGTTGCCGCCGCAACCTCCCGTCTCAGCGCCGCCGCGCCGCCACATCATCTTGCTCCCATGGCGCTGTCGAGCTCGTGGGACGGCTCCAACATCCACGAGGACCATGTTGAGTTCCTCCGCCAGACTCGGCGCCTGCCCGACGCCAACCTTGTGCGGGTCCGCCTGGCGCCGGAGACGGAGATCTTGCCGGCACCGGAGGAGGGCGAGCGGGTCGTCTTCCGCTCGCACTTCCTTCGTGGCTTCGGCCTTCCGGCGAGCGGATTCCTGCGCTCCTTCCTCGAGTTCTACAATCTTCAGCCGCATCACCTCACGCCCAACGCGGTGATGTTGCTGTTGGCCTTCGTCTCTCTCTGCGAAGGTTTCTTGGGGCTGCTCCCCACGCTGGAGCTCTGGGGGGAATTCTTCCAGAGCAAACTCGGCACCGTCGTCGCAGGCGTTCCCGCCCCCTGCGGGGCCTTCATCGCCATGAGGAGGGCGGGCGAGAACAACCCGTTCCCGCCCATCCCCCTGATCCAGTCGGTGAAGATCTGGCAGAAGTCATACTTCTATGTGAAGAATGTCGCCCAGCAAGGAGACCACGTCAACCTGCCGGCTTACGTAGCCAGCCCGCCGGCTGGGAGGCAGCCCTCATGGAGTTTCCGGTCCCGGTCACTGTCTCGGGCCGGGAACGCTGCCGTCTCCCGGCTTCGGGTGATGATCCAGTCGGAAGGTCTGAGCGGGGCCGACTTGGTGGCCGCCTTCGTGGAGCGCCGGATATCTCCTCTCCAAAGCTGGCCCCACATGATGTGCCAGATGAGCGGCCGCTTCGACCCAAGCCGGCTGAGCACCAGGGAGATGCCTCACGCGGAGGTGTCATACATGGTTAATTATATCTCCAATTGCAAGCTCGCCGAGGACTAGCGATACGACAAGGCGCCGTATTCTCGCGCCAACCCTTCGCCCGTGGTAAGTTTTCCTTTCTTTCTTCTTTTTATTGGTAGCCGGCTTTATGATGGCCGGCTTCTGATCGGTCGGTTCTTCTTAGCAGAACCCCCTTCTTCCGCCGATGACTGGGGCAACAGGGATAGAACACCAGTACATCGCCGACCGCACGGTGGACGACGTCGACGACCCGGATTTGGGGGCGGCTGCCATGGAAGACGCCGTCGTGGGGGACGACGCCGAGCACGGAGGCACAAGGCTCACCGCCAGCTTCGAGGACTGGCCGGATGACACCGAAGCCGAAGTCGCCCCGCGTCGCCAGCCGGCGGCCGACCATCAGGGCGCGGGCTCGTCCACCGTGCCGGCTGCCAGCGGCGGCGCACAGAAGCGCCGGGCCGCGTCAATCCTCTTCGGCAGTCGGCCGAAGAAGTCCAAAGCCTCCACCGCGGCGACAAAGCGAGATGAGGCGGCCGCGAAGGCGGCCCGCTTCCGCAAAGCGGTGAAGCAGCCTCAGGCGGTCTCAGCGTAAGTCGTCGATTGCCTGGTCGCATGCTCTTCATCATTCTCTTCTTGTTCGACCATTCGTCTTAACTTTTTCCCGCTGGCTGGACAGGGCGCCGCTTTCCCTTGAGCGGGGTCCGGGCGGCTCCGTAGTTGGGCCGACTGGAGGGTCTTCAAGCTCCCGCCGCGTGGAGCCCCGCGCCGACCTCAGGGAGGCCACGGAGCGGAACGCCCGTGAGGCGCGGGAGGAGCGCGAGGCGGCGGAAAAAGCAGCCGCCCAGGCGGCGAGGGAGCAGGCCGACGCGGCAGCCAAGGCCCAGGCGGAGGCGGAGGGTTCGCGTAACCATCCTCCGCTGCTCGCCATTCCCCTCCGAGCCGTGGCCCCCGACACCCCATTGCCCCTGGCGGAGGAAATCGTCCAAGACCCACCGCTGATGGAGAGGAGGGAGGACCCCACGACCTTCGCGAGGAGAGTGCTGCCGGCAGTGCAAACTGGAGTGGGCCAAGGCGGCCAATCGTCAGCGGCGCCAGAGGAGCCGGCCGGGGGTGAGCCAGAGGACAGAGCCGGCCTCGAGGTGCAGCCGGTGACGCGTCGGCGCACAGGGGGAGGTGCCGCTCCGCCGGAGTCGCGCCGAGCTGCGGGCGCCGGTCCGTCGGCGGAGGCTCTGGAGACGGCCAGCACTACCACGTCCGAGTGGACTCCCAGCGGGGGGACTGGCGAGCTGAATGTGGCGGCTCAAGAGGTCCGGAGCCGGCTTCAAGCTCAGGCCGCCCTGCTGCAGCAGTACACCCAGGAGTTCCTGTCGATGCGGGCCGCCATCCGGGTGAGTCTTTCATTCTTGGCCGCTTTGATCTCTTGATTTCTTCCGTGGGAGCGCGTCAGCGCACCCACTGGGTGTAGTCCCCGAGATTCAGGCCGACTGCTGCGCAGTCGGGTCGGATCTTTCTTGACGACTTCCTTATTTTTGCTTCCTGTCTGAACTTCCAGGAATATCATAACTCCCGTGCTGCCGCCTTCAACTCCTAGGCTCGGGAGTTGAGTCGGAGGACCGACGACCTGGCCGACAGCCGAAGTAAGTGCTTGATTTTGTCTGTCTCCTGTGGGGGCGTGTCAGCGCACCCACTGGGTGTAGTCCCCGAGATTCGGGCCGACTGCTGAGCAGTCGGGTCGGATCTTTCTTGACGACTTTTTCCTTATTGGTTTTTCTTTTTCTTTGTCTTCAGGGGCCAACACCGACTTGAGGAAGGAGCTCGGCGAAGCGCAGGCCACCCTTCATACCAAGGATGCCGAGTACGCTGCCTTGGTCCAGGAGTGTGACCGCCTGGCCAAGAAACTGGCTGACCAAGAGAAGAGCCACAAGGCGGCCCTGCAGAAAGCGCAGGATAGCGAGGCCGCCCTGAAGGCGGAGTTTGAGACTGAGATGGCGAGCTGGGCTGAGACCCGGCGAGCACTGGATGAAGGCTTCGGCCGCATCGCGGACTTGATCGACGGTAAGCCGCCTTCCTCGCTCCTCTCCTGCCCCTTGGCGCCTGGTTTTGGCTTGACTTGTGCTGCTGCCTATTTTCTTGTGCAGACTACTTTCCCGGCTACTCCGCCTTCGCCGCCCAAAGCATCGAGGCCATCGCGAGGCGCGCCGTCAGGCGGAGGCCAACATCGTGCCGGACGTGAACCAGACGCTTGAGGAGCAGCTCTTGGCTGTCCAGACGCAGTTGCAGCCGGCTCATTGGATGCTTCGCCGGCTCCAACGTGTCGGGGCGCAGGTGTTGGCCGCCCTCTGGCCCGGCGAGACGATCCCCCGCACCCCAAGCCGGACGGCCGACTGGCTGGAGGTCGCAGTCGGTCGCTTTGAAGCTTGGAAGGCGTCGGCGGCCCGCCTCAGAGCCGGGAGGGCGTTGGAGTTTGTTCAGGCTTGGTACCCAGGGCTGAGCCTGGACCAGCTGCGCACTTGGCGGATGGAGGCCGACGCGGAGCTGGAGGAGGTGAGGCCGGCTATCGCCCAGCGTGCTTCGACAATCGCCGAGTGCACCGACATCAGCATTTTTGCACCCGAAATCGATGATGACGGTGTTGCCCAGCCGGAGGAGTGGTTCGGGCTGAACCCGGCGGTGGGCGAGGACTCGGCAGAGGAGATTGCCTCCAGCGACGAGGGCGAGGATGACGAAGAGGAGGACGGCGAAGATGTCGAGCCGGCTGGTGGAACAACCGGCCGACCTCAGGCCGACTGTGCCTCCAGCAACGAGGCGCGTGGAAGCGCGCCCTCTGCGGGAGGCGGTGACCAAGCCGAGGTTCGCCAGCCGGCCGCTCCTTCAGCCGGCACAACCGTCTCCGCCAACCAGCCCGGCTCGTCGGTCGCTCCGCCAGCTTGACCTGCCGTCCTTATTTTTCCTGCTTGTTGTCTTTTGAACAATCTTCATTAAGTTTTCGCAGTTCCACCCACTTGGGGTGTATCCAAACTATGTTGAATGCTGGCCTCTCAGAGGTCTTTTATGTAAATATTATTATGTGCATGTTTGGTTTCCATTCACGTATGCTTTTTATCCTTAGGCTTTTTCCTTTGTCGCCTTCCCTCTTTGGGGAGGCAAGTACTCGAGCTTTCTTGGATTGAAGTGAAGTGAACGGAAATCGGCCGGCCGGCTACTCTGGTAGCCAGTCGGCGGAGGGAGAAAAAACCGGCTTTTGTTATATTAGTCCGTTAGTCCCTAGCCGTTTTTCGTGTGGGCGCCCGTTCCTGCCTTTAACTCTCGCCAGCCGGATAGCCGGTTCTTCGAACTGCGACGTTTGGCAAGAGAAGGCTTGGGAGCCGGCACACTACTTGTCTGACTGCGGGTAGGACTTCTAATATAACTCCAGTCGGCCAGTCCCCGAGCCGACTAGTCGAACCCGGTGCCGGACGGAACAAGTAAATGAAATGACAAGGTCATAAGCATGATACTTTTCATTCATAGATAAAAGATGGCAGTCCCCGAGCCCTCCTCAGGGGGCCTATTGTCTCGAACTTAGTACAAAAGTTAGCATGATACATACTGCATTTCAGCTGTAAAATCTTCGAAGGAGGTTGGCGTTCCATTGTCGTTCCGACTCCTTGCCGGAGTCGTCTCTTTTTCGTGCCTTCGGCTTCTGCGCGTCGATCAGGTAGTAGGAGTCATTGCCTAGAGCTCTGCTGATGACGAAGGGGCCCTCCCAAGGGGCCGAGAGCTTGTGCTGGCCGGCTTTTCGCTGGATCAGCCGGAGCACAAGATCGCCCTCTTGGAAGGATCTTGGCTTGACCTTCCGGCTGTGGTAGCGGCGCAGGCCCTGCTGGTAGATGACCGACCGGCTGAGGGCTAACAGCCGGCTTTCTTCCAGCAGGTCGACGCCGTCTTCTCGTGCTTCCTTGGCCTCCGCTTCCGTGTACATGGTTACTCAAGGTGAGTCGAACTCGATGTCAGTTGGGATGACTGCCTCGGCACCATACACAAGGAAGAAAGGGGTGAAGCCGGTTGACTTGTTTGGTGTAGTGCGCAGACTCCAGAGGACAGCCGGCAGCTCATCGAGCCAACAGCCGGCTGAACGCTCCAGTGGTACGACCAGTCGGGGCTTGATGCTGGAGAGGATGAGGCCGTTGGCTCGCTCGACCTGGCCGTTTGACTGCGGGTGACGCTCAGTCCAGCCGAATACCTTGGGCTGCACAGAAACGTGCCAAGGCTCCTTTGGCAAAATTCGTGCCGTTGTCGGTGATGATGCTGTGTGGCACGCCGTACCGAGTTGTTATGTCTGTGATGAATGTCACAGCAGTCGGCCCATTCAGCTTCTTGATCGGTTTTGCCTCAATCCACTTGGTGAATTTGTCCACGGCGACGAGCAAATGCGTCATGCCGCCGCGCGCCATCTTGAATGGGCCCACCATGTCCATTCCCCAAACGGCGAAGGGCCAGGTGAGGGGAATGGTCTTGAGTGCCGAAGCCGGCATGTGTTGCTTGGAGCTAAAGAGTTGGCACCCCTTGCAATATTTAACTAATTCCTTGGCGTCGTCCAAGGCAGTCGGCCAAAAGAAACCATGGCGGAAGGCTTTGGCGACGAGTGATCTTGAGGCCACATGGTGGCCGCATTCTCCCTGGTGAATGTCTCTGAGGATTGCAATGCCATTCTCTTGCTCGACGCACCGTTGGAGGACTCCAGTGACACTGCGCTTGACTAGTTCTCTGTTGACGATTGTGTATGCTCCGGCTCGATGTTGGACTTGTCTTGCCTCTGTTTCGTCAGCCGGCAGATCTTGGTTTACTAGGAAGTTGAGGATGGACTGAGCCCATGACGGAGCCGCGACTTCTCCTATTGCCAATGTGGCTACTGCCATCAGGGCGGGCGGGCTGGGTGGTGAAATGCTGGAGTCGGCCGCCTGCTGTTGTGCTGGTGCAGTCCCCGGGCCGGCTACTGCAGTCCCCGAGCCGGGTGTGGCAGTCCCCGAGCCGGCTACTGAAGTCCCGGGGTCGCCTGCTTGGTTCTTCGAGCCGGCCCGGCCGCGTCGGGGTCAGGCGGTACGAAGATGGAATCGGACTCTGGAGACGGCTTGATAGATGGCTTGAGGAGGCGTTGTAGAGCGACGCCGGTTGGTATTGCTTGCCGATTGGAGCCTCTTCGAGCCAGGGCATCGGCTGGCTCGTTGTCGGCTTGTGGTACATGGAGGAACTCGCACCCTCCAAAGTATCCGCTGAGCTGCTGAACGAGGAAGCGGTAGCTTGCCATATTTGCGTCCTTGGCATCCCAGTCGCCGGATGATTGCTGGACCACCAAGTCCGAGTCGCCATAACATAGGATCCGGCGAATGCCGAGCTCTTTGGCAAGCCGGAGCCCGTGTATGAGCGCCTCGTACTCGGCCACGTTGTTGGAGGCGGCAAAGTGAATTTGCAGCGTGTATCTGAGCTTGTCGCCTTTGGGAGAGGTAAGGACGATGCCGGCTCCCAAGCCGATGCGCATCTTCGACCCGTCAAAGTGCATGCGCCAATGGGTGGAGTCGGGAGCCGGCGGCAGGTACTGGGTCTCGGCCCAGTCGATGAGGAAGTCGGCCAGTGCTTGGGACTTGATTGCGGTGCGGGGCTGGTAGAAGATTGTGTAAGGGGCCAGCTCGATGGCCCATTTCGCCACTCGGCCGGATGCGTCCCGGCTGTCTATGATCTCGGCCAGCGGGGCGGTGCATACGACCATGATGGGATGCTCTTGAAAGTAGGGCTTCAGCTTCTTGGCGGTGAAGTACATGCCGTAACACATCTTCTGGTAGTGCGGGTAGTTTTGTTTTGAAGCGGACAGCACCTTGCTCAAATAATACACCAGCCTCTAGACTGGCTGGGCTTGGCCTTCTTCTGGGCGTTGGACTACGATGACGGTGCTGACCACCCGGCTGGTTGCGGCGATGTAGAGGAGCATGGGCTCTTTCTCAGTCGGCGCCGCCAGGACGGGCGGTGTGGCCAGCATCTTCTTCAGCTCGTGAAAAGCTTGGTCGGCCTGGTCGTTCCACTTGAAGTGAGCGCTCTTCTTCATGAGGCGGTAGAGGGGGAGAGCTTTCTCTCCGAGCCGGCTGATGAAGCGGTTCAAGGAGGCCAAGCATCCGGTGAACTTTTGGATGTCTCGAAGCTTGGTGGGGATCGCCATTCTCTCGATGGCCTTGATCTTCACCGGGTTGCATTCGATGCCGCGTTCGGAGACCAGGAAGCCTAGGAGCTGGCCGGCTGGCACTCCGAACACGCATTTCTCGGGGTTGAGCTTGATTTGGAACCGGCGTAGGTTCTCAAACGTTTCCTTGAGGTCTCCCAGCAAGGTGCCGCGCTTCTCCGTCTTCACCACAATGTCGTCCACGTAAACGTGAGCGTTTCTGCCGAGTTGCTTGAGGAGGCACTTCTGCATGCAACGCTGAAAAGTGGCACCGGCATTTCTCAAGCCGAATGTCATAGTCAGGTAGCAGAAGGCTCCAAATGGCGTGATGAAGGCGGTCTGCAGGCGGTCGTCTGGATCCAGCTTTATCTGGTGATATCCTGAGTAAGCATCCAAGAAACTCAACAGCTTGCATCCGGCCGTGGAGTCTATCACTTGGTCAATCCTTGGCAGGGCAAAGGGATCTTTAGGGCAGGCCTTGTTGAGGCTCATGTAGTCTATACACATGCACCACTTGTTGTTCTTCTTTAGCACGAGGACCGGGTTGGCGAGCCACTCTGGAAAGAAAACTTTCATAATGAAGTCGGCTGCCAGAAGCCGGGCTATCTCCTCTCCCACAATCCTGCGTTTCTCCTCCGACAATCGGCGAAGGGGTTGTTTGACTGGCTTTGCGTCTTCTCGGACGTGTAGTTTGTGCTCGGCGAATTTCCTCGGAACACCCGGCATGTCCTTGGGGGACCATGCAAAGATGTCCCGATTCTCATGGAGGAAATCGGCGAGCTCACCTTCCTATTTGCTGTTCAGGCTTGCCCCGATGACGGCAAACCTCTCTGGGTGCTCGGGGTCAAGAGTTATCTTCTTCGTCTCCTTGGCTGGCTGGAAAGATCCTTGAGCATCATGCTCCTTGGGATCGGGGGACACGGCCGACTGCTTGCCGGCTATGGCCACGACTCGGTCCAACATCTTCTTTTCTTCGGCAATCACAAGGGATTCGGCCAGCCGGCTGCTGGCTGCTGCGCACTCAGAGGACTTCTTGTAATCGCCGGCTACGGTGATGACGCCTTTGGTGCTTGGTATCTTCATCTTGAGGTATGCGTAGTGGGGAACTGCCATGAATTTGGCCAAGGCAGGTCGGCCAAGCAATGCATGGTAAGGGCTCTCCAGGTCCACCACTTCAAACCAGATCGCTTCCCGGCGGAAATGCTCCTTGTCCCCAAAAAGTACATCAATCTTGATCTTGCCAATGGGGGCGCAGGACAGGCCGGGTACGATGCCATGGAACACTGTCCGAGTAGGCATGAGTTGCTTCGTCTTGACATTTAGCTTCTCCAGGGTGTCACGGTACAGGATGTTGATGCTGCTCCCGCCGTCTATCAGCACGCGGGAGAAGCGGGCAGCGTGTCTTTCCGTCGCGAGGGTGGCTTCCAGGACCAATGCATAAGAGCCGGGGGACGGCATCACCTCTGGATGGTCGGCCCGGCTCCAGCTGATGGGCTTTTCTGACCAATGCATGTGTCCGGCGGGGTTAGCAGCAACCACGCTGACTTCCTGGTGCTCTCGGCGTTTGCAGCGCCAGTCTTCGGGCTGGCTTGTAAAGACGATGTAGGTTGCTTGCTCGTCAGGGAATTCGTCGTGCACGGCTCCGACTGCGGGCCGAGCGGCCGGAGGCGGCGGGCCGGCAGGCGGAGGCGGCGCGAGCCCCTCGCCTTTGGAGATTCGGGTGAGCCAATGGCACTTCCGGGTTGTGTGGTTGGACGGCTTTGCGCAGCTGTGGAACTTGCACGGGACGTCGAGAGTTTGCTCATAGGAGAAGGCCGGCTGCCAAGCCGGCCGGCCGCCCTTGGGTTTCTTGGGCGCGGGCCGCCCTTCGGGCGGCACGTCTTCAACTGTGGCCACCTGCCGACTGGCGGGAGGCGGCGTGGGGCCCTTGCGCTTGTGGTCGTTCGGGTGTGTGCGTCGGCCGGAATCCCCAGCCGGCGTTTTGGGCGCCGGGTTGAGTACTTTTCCGGACGCGTCCACCCAGAGCTTGGTCTTCATTGAGGAGTCGGCGGTGGCATATTTGTCCGCTATGTCCAGAAGCTCGTCGAGGGTAGCCGGCTCGTCGCAGAGAAGCTTGTGCTTGAGGAGGGTGCCTTCTCGGCACCCAGCTGTGAAGTATTCTATGGCTTGCACCTCGTGCACCCCTTCGCAAGAGTTGCGGAGCTCGGCCCAACGCGTGAGGTAGTCGCGAGTGGACTCGGCGGGGCCTTGTACGCACAAGGAGAGCTGTCTTGGCTTGGGAGCCCGCTTGTAGGTGCTGGTGAAGTTACGGACGAAGGCTTCTGTGAAGTCTAGCCAGCTATTGATGCTACGTGGTTTGAGGCTGTTGAGCCAGGTCCGCGCCGTGCCTTGCAGCATGAGGGGCACGTACTTCACGGCAACGCGCCGGTTGCCGTTGGCTATGCTAACCGCTGTGGAGTAATCAATCAGCCAAACTTCCGGCTTCACGGAGCCGTTGTACTTGGGCGTGTCTCTTGGAAGCGAGAACCCTTTGGGGAAGGGCTCATCGCGGATGCGGGGGCCGAAGCAAGGCGGACCGACATCGTCTTCTTCTTCCAGCGCCAGGGATCGCGCCAGGCGGTCGATCCGATGGCGGGCGTCGTTCTCGCCGACTCCTTCGCGGCGACCTAGTCGGCCGCTGAGAGTCGGGGGCGCCACTGGCGGCGGGGTGAGATATCTCTCTCCACGGGGTCGAGGCGGAGGCGGGTTGCCCCGCCATTCCATGGCTCGGGGATGGCCGTCCGCGTCTCGCTCGATGGAGATTCGGGTCCGGCTTCGGCTGGCCGCCGGCTCTTTCTCGCGCCGCGCGCGGGCGCTGCTCGTAGTCGGTGTCCGGGACGTCGCGCCGTGATCTCGGCGCGGGGGAGGGCTTCCCGCACGGGCGTCGGCTTCGTGCCGCTGCGCGGCTGCATCGATCAGCTGCTGGATGCGTCGGGTCATGTGGGGGAGTTCTTCGGCCCCCAGTCCGTCTAGCTCGTCCACGGCTGCCTGGGCGGCGCGCAGGTTCTTGAGTGGAGTGGCGTAGACTGGGCGGTCGACTCCTAACGTGTCGGCGATGACGGCGCCGCGTTGCTTGACAACGCCGGCCCGGCTGGGCCCGCCCGGGGCCGGCGTGCCGAAGGCGGCGCGGTCAGCTTCGCGCTGGTAGGCCTCAGTGAGGCATCTCACGGAAGCCAGCCTCCGGCCCTCTGCGAGGAGGGCGAGGCGGCGCGCCTCCAGTGCTTCGTCGTTGGCATCAGCTGGGAGGGGGGTGGACAAGTCGTGGGCCACCACGTGCGGGACGTCGTGGGCGCTCTCGCCGGCCGGGCCGCCGTGGCCGATGACCATCACTTCGGTGGTGACAGTATCGCGGCCGTCGGTCCGAGGAAGCGGGTCATTGTAGATCGCGACGTTGGTGGGGAAGGTGTCGAAGGAGGCCGTGTCGGAGTCGACAGGCATCGGGTCGATGGAGCCAACCGACTCCAGATCCACAGCGGGCTCGCTGGAGACATGGAGCTGGCCGAGGAGGTTGGCGAGGTGATCGGTGCCCGCATCAGAGGCGAGCTCGTCGGAGATGAGGGTTTCGTCGGGGAGATCGGCGAGGCTGCTCGCCGCGCAGATGCTGGTGACGCCTTGCAGCGCGTCGTGGCAAGCGCCATCGGGCGTGCCGGGATGGCTACGCTCGCTGGGGAGGAAGAGGGTTCCCGTCCAGAACAGGTCTCCGGACGACGGTGCACCTGGCCCCACGGTGGGCGCCAAATGTCGGGTGGTAGGTGCGACATATGCCAACGGGTGGCTTATCATTATGGGAGCTAGTAAGACGTCGCCGGTGCCTGGAAACGGGATGAGGCGAAGACATGCACGCCGGCGAATCTTACCCAGCTTCGGGGCTCTCCGTGGAGATAACACCCCTACTGCTGCTCTGCAGGGTCTCCGCATGATCACTAGATTGACAAGTAGTTACACAATGCTCCTTGAGCTGTTCGGTGGGGGGAGGAAGAAGGGCACGGCTAGCTTGTTTCTTCTCCTTGTGTGGTGTCTAAACTTAGCTGAGGGTCCAACCCTTTGCATGGGTGCCCCGGGGGGTTTATATAGGCCTACCCCCCGGGGGTACAATCGTAATCCGACTGGGCGCGGGGCCCAGCCGTCTGTGACTGCGCTCGCCGGCTTCTGCGCCGACTGCTGGGGCCCGCCGGCTGGTGGGTCCCGCCGGCTACCAACTCCTTGGCAACAGGCAGGCCCCACTGCCAAGGGTCTTGTCGATGGCTGGTTACTGTTGCCTCAACCTGATGACGAGGGCTTCGTCGAGGTAAGCGTGGCTACAGTGCCGCCGTCCGGCGGGCGATTACTGTAGCCTTACCGCGTCTTATCTCCTTAATGGGGCGTCTTCTTCGAGGGGGGAAGCGAGCCGGCTGCGGGGAGCCGGCCCTGTCTCGGGCCGACTGGGGGAGGCCTGGCCGCCTTCGGGCGTCTCTCTGCCCGAAGGGGCCCACCGCCCGTGGGCCGTACTGGCGGCCCGTCGTGGGTGACATCAGGGTCAACATGGCAACAGTGCCGCACCGGACGGGTCATGGCCACTCCGTACGGCGCACTGTGCTAGGCGTGCTCCGGGATTCGGGGGTGGCAGGCTTTACTGTAGCCACGCCCCGTCTCATCGCCGCTAGGTGGATGCAAACTTTGAGGGTACGGTCTCGACCGCTTTATGGGAGCCGGCTTCTTGGAGTCGGCCTCCTCACGGCCGGCTTCTCGAAGTTGGCCCTCCCATGGCTTTCTTCATGAGGGCTAAAGTCGGGCCACCTTCCGAAAGCCGGCCTGGGTGACAGCAAGGGGAAGGCGGCCCCATGTCTTGGATTCTTGAGAGCCGGACGGGTTCGTAATTTTTTCAGAAGGTCCAGGGGAAGCCGGCTAGGATACCCATGGCTATTTACTCCGACAACCACTGATATCCGGCTGCTTTCTGGCCATTGCCTCAACCCGGTCGTGGAGCCTCTTCTCAGCCGCGATCACGAGGGCCTCGGCCAACCGGCTGCTCTCTACTGCGCAAGAGGACGACTTCTTGTAGTCCCCTGCTATGGTCAGGATTCCCTTGGAGCTCAGTATCTTCATTCTTCAGGTAAGCATAGTGGGGGACCGCCATGAACTTGGCCAGTGCAGGCCGGCCAAGCAATGCGTGATAAAGGCTCTCAAGGTCCACCACCTCAAACCAGACGGGCTCTCGGCGGAAATGATTTTTGTCTTTGAAGAGGACATCTATCTGAGCCTTGCCGATTGGTGAGCAGGAAAGGCCAGGAACTATGCCATGGAAAACAGTCCGGCTGGGACTGAAGGTGTCTTCTGCTTGATTCCCAGCTTCTCCATGGTATCTTTATACAGAATGTTGATGCTGCTGCCCGCCATCTATCAGAACTCGGAAGAGAAACGAGCAGCTCGCCTCTCCGGGCAAACACGGCATCCAATACCAGAGCATAGGAGCCGGACTGGGCATCACCTCAGGGTGGTCGGCTCTGCTCCAGCTGATGGGCTTCTCAGACCAATGCATGAATTCCGGTAGGGTCTCTGATGCTACTGTGTTTACTTCTTGTTGCTGCTGCTGTCTGTTGCCACCTGTCAGTTGGCCACACTGGATGAACACGACATAAGCTCCATTCTTCAGGATAATCATCTTGTATGGCTCCAACTGGTCGAGTCGCCGGCTGCTGTGGAGGAGGGGGCGGCGGGCCGGCAGGCGGAGCGGGCTAGAGTCCGTCACCCTTGGCAATTCTGGTGAGCAAATGGCACTTCCGAGTGGTGTGATTGGACGGCTTCACACCGCTGTGGAACTTGCAGGGCACATCGAGAGTCTGCTCGTATGAGAAGGCGGTTAGCCAGTTGGGTTTGCCGCCCTTCTGGCCTTTGGGAGGAGGCTGCCCTTCTAGCTACTGATCTTTGATTGCCGCCACCTGCCGGCTGGTAGGAGCCGGCTGCATGGCCTTGCGCTTGTTGTTGTTCGGTTGCTGTCGCCGACTCGCCTCACTAGCCGGGGTCCGAGGGGCTTGGGGGGCCACTTTGCCCGACACATTAACTTGAATCTCCGCCTTCATAGAGGAGTCGGCCATGGCATACTTGTCTGCTATGATTAGTAGTTCGTTGAGGGTAGCCGGCTCATCATAGAGGAGCTTGTGCTTGAGGAGGGTGCCCTCTCGGCACCCTGCAGTGAAGTACTCAATGGCCTGCACCTCGTGCACGCCATCGCAAGAGTTGTGCAGCTCGGCCCAGCGTGTGAGGTAGTCGCGAGTCGATTCGCTGGGGCCTTCGACGCACAAGGAGAGCTGGCGAGGCTTGGGTGGCCGCTTGTAGGTGCTGGTAAAGTTGCGGACGAATGCTTTAGTGAAATCAACCCAGCTGTTGACACTGCGGGGCTTCAGGCTATTCAGCCATGTTCGGGCCGTGCCCTGGAGCATGAGGGGAACGTACTTCACGGCAACGCGCTTGTTGCCATTTGCGATGCTGACGGCTGTGGAGTAGTCGACTAGCCAGTCCTCCGGCTTCACGGAGCCGGTGTACTTGGGTGTATCTCTTGGAAGAGTGAACCCTTTGGGGAAGGGCTCATCTCGGATGCGGGGGCCAAAACAAGGCGGACCCAGCTCATCCTCTTCTTCTAGCACCAGGGATCGATTGATCCGATGGCAGGTGTCGTTTTCTCCGATTCCTTCCCGGCGGCTAAGGCGGTCGCCGAGTGATGGGTGATTAACAGGCGGCGGGGAAATACGCCTCTCCCTATGGGGGGGAGGAGGCGGACAGTCATCTTGCTGCCGCACTGCTCTCGGGCGGCCGTCTTGGTCGCGCTCGATGGTGACGTGGGTCCGGCTGCGGCTGGCAGCCGACTCCTTGTCTCATCTATCATGGACGCCACCAGTCGGCATCCGGGATGTTGCGCCTTGGTCCCGGCGAGGGGGCGGGTCGTCGTTTCGCCGAATGGGCGCTTCGGTGCGGCACCCGACATCTTGTTGCTCATCAGCCGCGTCGAGGAGTTGCTGAACTCGCTCCGTCATGTGGCGACGCTCGTCACCCTCGAGCTTGTCTAGCTCGTCTGCTGCCGCCTGGGCAGCCCGTATGTTTTCTGCAGGCGTGGCGTAGACGAGACGATCCGTCCCGAACATGCTGGCGATGGTCGCGCCATGCTGCCGGACCAGGCCAATGCGGCTAGGCCCACCAGGAGCCAGCGTGCCGCTGACAGCACAGTCCATCTCCCGCTGGTAGGCCTCCAAGAGGCGTCTCATGTTGGCCAACCGGTTGGCGCTCTCGACGAGCTGGACGCGGCGTGCTTCTAGTGTCTCAGCGTCGGCGTCTTCTGGGATGGGTGCGGCCAAGTCTTGCATCGCCGTCTGCAGCGGATCCTGTCCACCTCCGCCAGAGTGCTCGCCGTGGCTGATGACGAGCACCTCCGTAACGGTGCTACCGCCGCTTTCCGCGCGAGGGAACGGCTCGTCGTAGACCACCACGTTGGAGGGGAACGCGTCAAGCGACGCTGTGTCGGAGTCGACCAACATCGGGTCGGTGGAGCCGACCGACTCCAAGTCGGCAGCATGCTCGCTGGCGACATGGAGCTAATCAAGGAGGCTCACGAGGCGGCTCTCGGGGCCGTCGGTGCCTGCATCAGATGCAGGCTCGTCGGAGAGGCGAATCTCACCAACAAGATCGGCGAGGCAGCTTGCCGTGCAGGCAATCTCCGCGCCGTGCAGCGCGTCGGCGCAGATGCCATCTGGAGTGCCGGGCTGGCTGCGCTTGCCAGGAAGGAACAGGGTTCCCGTCCAGAACAGGTCTCCGAGAGACGGTGCACCTCACCCCACGGTGGGCTACAAATGTCGGAGGTTGGGTGCGACATATGCCAAAGGATGGCTTATCATGGTGGCGTCGCCGATGCCTGGAAGCGGGATGAGGCGTAGACATGAACGCCGGCGTACTTTACCCAGGTTCAGGGCTCTCCTAGGAGATAACACCCCTAGTCCTGCTCTGCGGGGTCTCCGCATGATCACTAAGGCACAAGCGTGTACAATGTGCTCCTCGAGCTGTATGCTAGAGGTAGAAGGAGGTTGGGCTTTCTCTCCTCTCCTTCTAAGTGTGAGTCTAGTCCTAATAGGTCCAAACCCTTTGCATGGGTGCCCTGGGGGGTTTATATAGGTCTACCCCCCATGGTTACAATGGTAATCCAACTGGGCGTAGGGCCCAGCCATCATTCTCTCTGGTCGCCGGCTTCTCCGCCGGCTGCTGGGGCCCGCTGCCTGGTGGGCCACACCGGCTGGTCTGGTATGGAGCCGACAGGCCGCCTCTGCCGCCCGCGGTTCTTGCCGGCTGCGGATTACTGTAGCCGTGTTGCTAATGACGCATGCTTGGTCAGGGGAGCCCGCCGCTTGGTGGGAGATCATTGTAGCCATTCTGTGTCTTATCTGGTTAATGGTGCACAGGCCTCGAGGAAGGCACAGGCCGCCTGCTAGAATCCGGCCTCCCATGGTCCGGCTGGTGAGGCTCCCACCGTCTTCCGGGCTCTTGCTGACCGATAGGGCCCACCGCCTTCAGGCCGTACCGACAAGCGGTCATGGGAGTAGTGTTTCGCCTAACAGGGGTGGCATTAGGGGAGGAGGGGCAACAGTGCCGCACCGGGCGGAGATCTCCACCTGTACGGAGCATTGTGGCCACGCCCGGCCCTAGATACGGGGGTGATGGGCTATATTGTTGCCTCGCCCTGTCATGTCTTCTTAATGGTGGTGCAGACTTTGAGGGCACTATGGGCTGACTGCTGGGAGTCGGCCTCTCTCGAGGCCGCCTGCCAGGAGTCGGCCCGTCTTGGAGACGCATGCCAGGAGTCGGCCCATCTTGGGGCCGCCTTCCTAAGCATGGCCGTCTTCTGGTAGTCGGCCGTTCGGCCAGCCGGCCACCAGAAGGCGGCGCTTTATCTTGACGTATTGAGGGGCGCAGCCGGCCCGATGACTTGAAAGGTTATGGGACTCGGGTTCGCCTACCCGTGGCCCATTACTCCGACAAGATCTAAGGAAGGTCATAATGAATGAAATGCACAATTCTCTTCTTTCCATCCACCCAGGAAGTTCGAAGATGTTCCATGACCTCAAGCAGTTGTATTGGTGGACTCGAATGAAGCGAGAGATTGGTCAATTTGTGAATGAATGTGATGTCTGTCGAAGGGTGAAAGCAGAACATCAACGACCATCTGGTCTCCTCCAACCTCTTGCTATTCCAGAATGGAAGTTTGCTCATATCGAGATGGACTTTGTCACTGGCTTTCCCAAGTCCAAGCGTGGGAATGATGCTATCTTCGTTGTCATTGACAAGCTTACAAAAGTAGCTCATTTCCTTCCAGTCAAAGAATATGTCATGGCAGCTCAGTTGGCAGAGCTATACACCTCCCGAATTGTCTCATTGCACGGGATTCCTCAACTGATCTCTTCAGGTCATGGAAGCATCTGCACTTCCAAGTTCTAGGACTCCTTCCAGAAGGCCATGGGCACAAACATTCGTTTTAGCACGGCCTTTCATCCTCAAACAATTGGCAAAGTTGAAAGAGTCAATCAAATCCTCGAAGACATGCTCAAAGCTTGTGTCATCTCTTTCGGTATGAAGTGGGAAGATTGCCTCCCATAGGTCGAGTTCTCCTACAACAACAGCTACCAAGCAAGTTCGGGCAAGCCCCCTTTCGAAATTCTATATGGCAGAAAGTGTTGTACTCCTCTCAATTGGTCTGAGACTGGTGAACGTCAACTTCTTGGCAATGACTTGGTCACAGAAGCTGAAGAAATGTGCAAAGTCATCCGTGAAAACCTCAAAGCCGCGCAATCATGCTAGAAGAGTTACTATGATAGCAAGCACCGTGACTTGGCTTTCGAGATCTGAGACCATGTCTATCTCCGTGTCTCTCCCATGAAAGGCACTCGACGCTTCAGTATCAAAGGGAAGCTTATCTCAAGATATGTGGGTCCTTTCAAAATTGTTAGGAAAAGAGGCGACCTTGCTTGTCAACTTGAGCTCCCGTCCAACTTCTCAAATGTGCACGATGTGTTTCACGTGTCACAACTTCGCAAGTGCTTCAAGACGTCCCATCGCACTATCAACTTCGAAGAGATTGATCTCCAAGAAAACTTTTCTTATCATGAGCATCCTGTTGCCATTCTTGAAGAAACCGAGCGCAAAACTCGCAACAAGTCGATCAAATTCCTCAAAGTTAAGTGGTCTCACCATTCCGACCGAGAAGCTACTTGGGAGCGCGAGGATCACCTCCATTCCGAATATCTGGAGTTCTTTCACTCCTAGATCTCGGGACGAGATCCTCTTGTAGTGGAGGAGAGTTGTAACACCCCAGTCGTAAAACTTCCCTTTTGGGGCAATATACCCACTTGAACTTATTCCAATTCCTTTTGGGTTCCATATTTTGTTTTTATTTGTTGTTTTACTTTTTGCATTGTCTTGTTGTATTTCTTTATACCATCATATGTTGCATGATGGTCATATCAAGTATAGCATTGTGTTTGTCATATTGCATTTGGTCATTCATGTTGTTGCCAGGAGCATCATGTGCATTACCCTTGTCACCCTCTCAAACCATGCCCATGCTTCATCTCCTTCCCTTCTCCTTTATTTATTTTTGCAAGTGACATATTACCCTCCTCCATTAATGTTCATTTTCTCCCCAATAGTCTCACACCATGGTCTAAACCTCTCTGCCAAAGTTTAGCTCATATGAAGTTGTTTTGGTTCGGATTTAAAATGGCTCAAGTTTGAATTTAATTCAAACTTGAATTATTTTTCTTCCTCTAAAAATGTCCAAAGCAATTTATTCAAATACTACATAATTCCTGAAGGAAATATGCCCTAGAGGCAATAATAAAGTTATTATTTATTTCCTTATATCATGATAAATGTTTATTATTCATGCTAGAATTGTATTAACCGGAAACTTAGTACATGTGTGAATACATAGACAAACAGAGTGTCACTAGTTTGCCTCTACTTGACTAGCTCGTTGAATCAATGATGGTTATGTTTCCTAACCATAGACATGAGTTGTCATTTGATTAATAGGATCACATCATTAGAGAATAATGTGATTGACTTGACCCATCTGTTAGCTTAGCACGATGATCGTGTAGTTTGTTGCTATTGCTTTCTCCATAACTATACATGTTCCTATGACTATGAGATCATGCAACTCCCGAATACTGGAGGAACACTTTGTGTGCCAGCAAACGTCACAACGTAACTATGTGATTATAAAGCTGCTCTACAGGTGTCTCTGATGGTGTTTGTTGAGTTGGCATGGATCAAGATTAGGATTTGTCACTCCGATTGTCGGGGAGGTATCTCTGGGCCCTCTCGGTAATGTACATCACTATAAGCCTTGCAAGCAATGTAGCTAATGAGTTAGTTACGGGATGTAGCATTACTGAACGAGTAAAGAGACTTGCTGGTAACGAGATTGAACTAGGTATTGAGATACCGACGATCGAATCTCGGGCAAGTAACATACCGATGACAAAGGGAACAACGTATATCGTTGCGGTTTGACCGATAAAGACCTTCGTAGAATATGTAGGAACCGATATGAGAATCTAGGTTCCGCTATTGGTTATTGACCGGAGACATGTCTCGGTCATGTCTACATAGTTCTCGAACCCGTAGGGTCCGCACGCTTAACGTGCGGTGACGATCGGTATTTCGAGTTTATGTGTTTTGATGTATCGAAGGTAGTTTGGAGTCCCGGATTTGATCACGGACATGATGAGGAGTCTCGAATTGGTGGAGGCGTAAAGATCGATATATAGGAAGCCTATGTTTGGACATGGAAATGGTTTCGGGTGAAATTGGCAGTATACCGGAGCACCGGGAGGTTACCGAACCCCCCGGGAGGTATATGGGCCTTATTGGGCCTTAGTGGAAGAGAGGGAAAAGAAGCAAAGGAGGGGGTGCCCCCCCAAGCCCAATCCAAATTGGGAGGGGGCCGCCCCCCCTTTCCTTCCTTCTTCCCTCTCCTTCCTTCTCTCCTAGAACCAATCACTACAAAAAAGACACATCCGTGACATTTTGGGCCGAACGAAATTTTTTTCTGTCATACATATGACACTTCTATGACGATGATTGTGACAAAACCCGGTATCATCATAGATGTGGTGGGCTCCTACTTCTATGAAAGAAAATCATGACATAAAATGGGCTTTTCGTCCTGGGCGGGCCGGAGACGCAGCTGCATGACATTCTCTAGGCCGTCCATGACGAAAAAAACCGTGGTAGAAGCGAGGGGGAGGAAAATTTCGGGGAGTTCCCGGTTACGGTGGGAGGTCAGGGGCCGAGTGATCCGCGTTTCTCTCGTACACGTACGCGGGTGTGTGCGAGGCGTTGGCTGTAACTAAACCTGAGCGAGGCGTTGGGCTCTAACTGAACCCGAGCGATTGCACTGCAGGCTACGTGTTACTGAACCCGAGCGATCGATCGATGGCTGTCAACTGAACCCGATCGAGCGATTCCTTCGCTACTGCTGCTAACTGAAGCCGATCGATTGTATGAACAGTGAGCGTTGCGGGGGGGGGGGGGGGGGGGGTGGATGAACAGTGAGTGGTGGCGTTGCCTCTGGATGAATAGGACCCCGTGGTGTGGTGGAGGGCTAGATGAACAGTAGACGGTGGAGGGGTGCTCGTGGAGGGGTAGTTGAACAGGACCCCGTGGTGTGGAGGGCTGGATGAACAGTAGATGGTGGAGGGGTGGTTTAACAGTAGCCGGTGGAGTAGCGCGCGGTTGAGGCTGGATGAACAGGAGCCCGTGGAGGCTGGAGGAGGTCGACGGTGGAGATGAACAGTATCCCGTGGAGTCCCGTATTGCGGTACGCCACACCCCTCCCGATGAATAGGAACCCTGTTTCGACCATAGGAGGTCCGTTTCGTCCGTTTTGCGGTACGCCACGCCCCTCCCGATTAACAGGACCCCCATTTCGACCGTAGGAGGTCCGTTTCCTCCGTTTTGCGGTACGCCACACCCCTCCCGATCAACATGACCCCCGTTTCGACCGTAGGAGGTCCGTTTCCTCCGCTCTACGGTACGCCGGGCCTCGTTTCCATCGCCTGTTCCGTCCAAGCCCTACCGATGAACACGACCACACATTCCATTCCGACCCAGCCGGTTGGCTCTCACGCGTTTTGTTACCTCCCGATGAACACGATTCATTCCGTTGCCTCCCCATGAACACGACGCATTCCATTGCCTCCCCATGAACACGACGACGACATTGTTTCTCCATTCTGACCCAGCCATGTACACGAGCCCTCGTCGTACGTATGCGCGAGTAGGCGTTCGAGACCCCGCCCGTATGTACACATATGTGGCCGTATTTTCTTTCTTGCACCCTGGCCGCTGTACGTACTTGTACATGCTACGTGCGCACCTCTACTACGACACGTGCGCGCCTCTACATCCACCAGTACATATGTACGTACACGTTCACGACCAGAATGACAACGCTACGTACGCTTCGACCAGGTGGGTCCCGACTGTCAGGCACTTCCTTGCGTGCAAAGATGTAGCTGGTGGGTCCCAGCAGTCAGGGGGGCGAATCATTTTTTTTGCCCGGACGCACTTCCTTGCATGCGAAGATGTAGCTGGTGGGTCCCAGCAGTCAGGGGGAAACGTTTCTTTGTGAAATACAGTGGCCCGTCCGATGGGTCCCAGCTGTCAGGTGGAGGAATCATTATTTTCCGTGTAATAAGGAGGCACTTCCTTGCTGCGGCCGTGGACCCAGCCGTCAGCCTCTCCACGTACAGTCCACGTCCGATGGAAGTCATTCCTTGACCATGTTGACCATGCCGCGCCGAGAGCACTAGGGCGGTGGACGACGGCGAGGCCTAGGAAGGGGATGACGCGGAGCCGGGGAAGACGCGGCAGTGGAAGCCCGTGTGGAGAGGAGTACGAGGGTTCACTGGTTCGGCTGCGGTGTGAGGCTGCCGTCACCGCAGGGCCTGGCTAGCGATGGGAATAGTAGGGGGGCGGTGAGGCCTCCGCGACAGCATATCCGGCCACGGGAGGCAGGAGCATGTGGCACGACCGGCGCTTCTTTGGGCGGCTGGAGCAAGAAGACCAGAGGTTGAAGAAGCACTACGGCCGTTGGATGGACATCGTACGGTCACTGGAGCTAGAATCATTTATATTGACTAAGTTGACAAAGCCCTCCATCCCCGTCAACTTAGTAGGCCCACAAGTCAGCCTCCCACCAAGGTGGGTCCCAGCTAGCAGGGGGCATTCATTTTTTTTGTGCGTAATAAGGATGTACTTCCGGTGGGTCCGAGCTGACAGCAGGGGGAACATTTTTTTTGCAAAATACGGTGACCCGTCGGGTGTGTCCAGGCAGTCAGGGGCAAACGTTTTTTTCGCAAAATACTGGTGGGCGTCCGGTGGGTTCCTACTGTCAGGTGGAGGAATAATTATTTTCAGCATAATAAGGAGGCACTTCCTTGCGGCTGCCGTGGACCCAGCTGTCAGCCTCTCCACGTACAGTATTCTTCCGATGGAACTCGGTTGTTGACCACATTGACCATGCCACGCCGAGAGCACCACGGCGGTGGACGACGGCGAGGCCTAGGAAGGGGACAACGCGGAGCCGGGGAAGACGCGAAAGTGGATGCCCACGCGGAGAGGAGTACGAGGGTTCACTGGTTCGGCTGCGCTGTTGTTGTCGCAGAATAACAGGGGGTGTGGGTGAGTGGAGTGGAGGGATGGCCTGGCTAGCAGTGGGAGTACTATGGGGGCGGTGAGGCCTCCGCGGTAGCACAGCCGGCCACGGGAGGCAGGAGCAGGCGGCACGATCGGCGCTGCTTTGGGCGGCTGGAGCAAGAAGACCAGAGGTTGAAGAAGCATTACGGCCGTTGGATGGACATCGTACGGTCAGTTGAGCTAGAATCATGCATATTGACTAAGTTAACAAAGCTCTTCGTCCCCGTCAACTTAGTAGGCCCACTATACCGGGTCCCAGCTAGCAGGGGAGTATTCATTTTTTTTGTGCGTAATGAGGCACTTCCTTGCGTGCGAAGATATAGCTGGTGGGTCCGAGCTGTCAGCGCCAGTAACGTTTTTTTCACGAAATACAGAGGCCCTTTCGGTGGGTCCCAGATGTCAGGTGGAGGAATCATTATTTTGCGCGTAATAAGGAGGCATTTCCTTACGTGCGGCCGTGGACCTAGCTGTCAGCCTCTCCACGTACAGTCCACTTCAGATGCATGTCGGTCGTTGACCATGTTGACCACACCACGCCGAGAGCACCAGGGCGGTGGACAACGGCAAGACCTAGGAAGGGAACGACACGGAGGCAGGGAAGACTCGGTAGTTGTTTTTGTTTCCCATGCGAAGGGGAGTACGACTATACGAGGGTTTACTGGTTCGTCTGCCGTCGCCGGAGAATAACAGCAGGTGTGGGTGAGTAGAGGGATGGCTAGGCCAACGATGGGAGTATGGTAGGGCGGTGAGGCCTGCGCGGCAGCACAGCTGGCCGCGGGGAGGAGGGAGCAGGCAGTCCCGCCGGCGCTTGTTTGAGCGGCTGGAGCAGGAAGAGCAGAGATCGAAGAAGCACGACGACCGTTGGATGGACATCCAACAATATACATGCCATCTGTGGAAAGCCTCAAATCTGTGGAAAATAGCATACAACCCATCTGCCATTATTTCAAATAATTTACAGCCCATTTGCTAATTCCTACGGGTTTTTTGGAGCCCATATTCTTTTTGTTAGCATTACAACCCATATTGTGGCCATGATTAAAAAATTATATGAAATTTTGCATATGTCGGTGCGGTCTAAACTGTTTTTAATCCCGAAATTTCGAGTCACATTCAGACTGATTTTAAAAATAAATGTATATCAATATAAAATCCAATAAATTGTCCATGCATAAAAATCAATGCAATTTAAGATCTCGAAATGAAAAAAAGATATTTGAAACTAATTGCCGGTTTGATGTGTTTCAAAAATGTACGGCCCATTTCTCATTACTGATAGGCCATTTTCTCAGCCAGCCGAATGAAGCTCTCCTCGTCTTGAAAGATTTGCAGCCCAACAGGCCTAATAAAGCGACTTACTTGACAAATCACAAAAAAACAGGGCTCGCCATTTTCAGAAAGAAAAAAAACTACTGGGCTGGTCTGTGGTAAACATAAAAGGAAAGGCTGTCTAGACAGGCCAGAGTGTCCCGCACAGCCCAGTTGACACCCTGATTCCGTCTCAAACACAAATTAGATAAATGCCACTCCAATTATGGCGATTCATAAAAATGCCACTGTAATTTCCAAATTTGAAAAATGCCACTGCAATTTTTGCAAACTTTGAGAAACGCCACTGCAGTTTGCAAACTTTGAAAAACGCCACTCCAGACTTCGAAAAATGCCACTAGAAATGGCATGAAATGGCATTTTTCAAAGTTTGGAAATTACAGTGGCATTTCTTGGATACACCAGATTTGGAGTGGCATTTATCAAATTAACCCAAAACAAAAAAACTGGGCGAGCTGCTGGGTCCCTGGTGTCAGCCGCTCGTTGTGCAATTCTCTCGTTTATTGATTACGTTGACAATGGCATGGGACCCAGATGTCAGAAATCCACTAAGCGGAGCCATTTTTTTATTGGCTTGAAATAAGGAGGCACTTGCTTGCGTACTGCCATGACCTTGGCGGGTCCCTGCTGTCATCCTCTCCATGTACAATCATCTCCTGATTGTGTACGCGTCAACTTGCTAGGCCCACAAGTCAGCCTCTAAACCCGTGGAGGACAAATACAACCCATTTAAAAAAATAACAGCCCATTCCATACGTTCAAACGGAAAGTTCAACATTCAGAGCAAAGTAACAGGTCTGATCCACATATAGAGTACTGAACTTCCACGTTGACAACCATCATAGCCAAGTTAACTATCTACTCCCACTAATACTCTAGTAGCGTACAAATACTAACTTACTCTTAGCTAACTAGACGATGCCGGCCGCCATCTGTGGTACACGCTAAACGCCGGCACTGGTGTCATGCGCCTCGCCTCGGACTTGCAGGAGGTGCGATAGGGCGTGTTGCTCACGCACGTTGGCCCTTTCCATGCCGGCGTGGTCCACCGAAGCTTCGGCTTCCAAGCGGGAAACCCACTTGACGAGATGGTAGTAAAAATCGGCATCCCGAACGCGTGCGTGCCCGACAGCCTCTAGGGCTATTTGCCGGGCGCCGGCCTCCATGTAGTCGGCCCAGTTGTGGGCGCTCTGCTCGCGACTCAGAGCGTCGGTGCATTGTTCCTCCATGTCCCGCTGGCGGCGCAAATCAGCGATACACTACTCCTCCGCCAGGCGGTCGCGCTCCAACAACTCCTGCTCCTCCGCCATGCGGTCGCGCTCCAACAAATCCTCGATCTCCGCATTGCCATCTAAAGATAGATAGAATGCCTCCTCCCACCGTCTGCCTTCCGGTGAAAACCCGAACACTAGTTCCGGCGGTGACCGCCTCCGGCGTCGCCTACCGTAGACGGGCGGGGCATGGCGGACGTGGCGAGTGACGTCGGGCCGGTGGGGGCTTATGAGGATATGGCCGGGAAATAGTACTTATAGGCGAAAGGTAGCGCGACGGTCATCGGAATTCAATGCATAATGGCTTAGCGCGCCAGCTTGCCATGGAAAACTAGAGAAACTGAAATTATGACTGTGACGTCCCGTCCCGTCTGAGTCGCACGCCGGCATGGCGGTCGAACGAGTGCACTCGAATCATCTCCCTCCTTGTCAATAATGATTCCACGGATTTAAAAAGCCCGCAACAATTAAAGCGTATCTTTTTCCGCATCAGTCAGCTGCCTTAATTACGGCCGGCTGCATGCAGGCACTTAGAATCGCTCGCAGGCAGTACGCGAAGCCGCATGCAATGAGTCGCAGCCGAGGGCACGCATGCAGCCACTTAAATCGCTGGAATTAATTAGGCTTAAACTTCTGCATGTCGTTAATTATTGCCATGCCTTGGTCTTGCTGCTTTGCTCACGGGACTAATAAACCCGGACAGAGGGAGTACCTTGGTTGGTGAGAGGTTTGAATTAAGCCCTGCAAACCGGAAATGAGGTACTAGTACGTGTGTGATCCGCTATTTATTCGTGTAGGATCGAGTAGGTTGTTTCTTGAATTGAGCCCTGCAAACCGGAAAGGAGGTAGTACGTGCGTGATCCACTATTTATCCATGTAGGATCGATAGTGTAGCTTGCCAGTTTCTTCAGAGGTAGGCATTTTTATCCGTGTAGGATCGATAGTGTAGCTTGTCAGTTTCTTCAGAGGTAGGCATTTTTATTCAAAAAACTGCCACTTCGCATCTTGCGTCACAAATAAAATTGCCAGGAGCGCATTTGTAGGCTAGCTAGTGATCGATTAGTAACTTGTAAACACTGAGCAAACAGAAATAAGTAACTGTTAATGCATCTCAATGATTCACAGATCATATACAAATATGTAGCTCCAAAAGCAAAGATCAGCCACTTCGGATCTTGCGTCGCAACTAAAACTAACTAGTACGATTCCCATACATAAGATCAACATGTTAATGCATCTCAATGATTCACGGATCATATACAAATATGTAGCTCCAAAAGGAAAGATCTAAAAAAACATATGTTCTTCCTACTAACATGGATGCTTCCCTTGGCCAACATTCAGTACAGACTGAACGAAAAATTTGTTTGTGAAGTCTACAATTCCTCTTGCAAATGTAAGTGGTTTCACCAACAGTTGGAACCATGAGAATGAACCACACATGATGGAGGAACATCCACTGCAATATGATTTGGTCTTCTCTCGATCACACCGCGAGACTATTTTCGGAATACAAACTTTAACTTAGGCAAAATGATGCCCATTGTATAATCAGACCAAAGAAATGAAGCACCTAGTGTTGGCCAATAAATAGTACAATACTACTTTTCTGCAGTCCATGAAGTGACTATCCAATCTTTCTATGTCTATTTTCAAATGGCACTACATGAAGTGACTATACTATTCTCTTGTGCAGTTCAACCAAAATCGCGGACACTTTGTTTGTTTGCCAAATAGCAACGGGCAGACATCTCTGTCTGCAAAAATATCAAACAGCTAGTAAACATATACCACACCTTGTATTTTTGGTTTAAACATGTCTCTTCCGCTTAGCATCTGTCATGTTCTGCACTCGACAATCTGATACAGTTATGTTTTGCCCTGGACAATTTCATACTGAATTGATTTGCTGGTTCAGAGCAGAAATATAGCGCCTATTCTTCATCAGACCAAGTGTCGTGGAATTGTCACGGCAGATGTCCTTAGTGTCAGGACTTAGTCGCGAGGCCAACGCATCTATGTGGTAGCTTGAGAGGGGTTGAGCGGGAATGAGAGACGCGATGTTTTGCCCAGGTTCGGCCCCTCATGGTGGAGGTAAAAGCCTACATCCTACTTCATTGATATTGATGATGATGATCACGGTTACAAGAGTGCTCTAACTCGAGAGCTATTGTCTAAACCTAACTTGTCCAACTTGTGGAACTTGTGAATCTCGCCCCCTTTTGGGGAGCCTTGCCCCTCCTTATATAAGTTGAAGGGGCCGGCCTACATGTAGAGTCCTAGTAGAATTAGGACTAGTATATCTTCTAATACAAACCGGATACAAGTACAGGTCTTAACTCCTTGTAAGATAATATTCCTCCTGCCTTCCTCTTAAACCGGCCCACCATTAAATGTGAACCGGCCTTCTGGGTCTTGGGCCTTGTCATCTGTCTGTCCCGCACGCCTGATCACCAGTGAGTCATACTGACTAGGTGGGCTGCTTGTAAACCGCCAGGTCAGGGCGGGTCGCCGGTAACTCGCCAAGTGTCAGCGGGGTCTTCAGATAAACCGCCAAGTTCGGCCGGGTTAACTTCCGGCCGGTTTACACCACCAATCATGTAAACCGCCAATCCTCTGGCGGTTTACCAATTAAACGCCTAGTCCGGCCGGGTTATACTTCCGGCCGGTTTACGCCGCGGGGTATATCCGCGACACCAAGGATATCCATGTTCAAAGTGATGGAAGAGGTGAAATTGATACAACTGAAATTGAGCATCCAATCATTGAATCCTGTTATGCACCTCCAATGTAGGTCCACCTTGCCAATAAATTCACATGCAAACCACTAGTATTACTATCTAATGACAGTACAAAAAGAGTAGCAAGATAGTAGCAAACCATGTACCTTCGTAATGAACAGCTCATAGTGCCACCAATTGGATATAAAGGTTTTGAAAAAAACATGCTCCTAATGTTGAACCAGTTGGACTTTTTGTGCAGTTCCACTAAAATCGAGCATCCCTATTTGCATAGATATTGAAAGTGTGATTACTCTAAAAGTGGCACTAGTTGAAGCATAGACTCACAAATATAAGCATTCCAATTTCTTAATGGCAAAAGCTAGCAAGACTGTTTCTAACCACCTGTTTGAAGGATAAATAAAGCAACAACGGCTGATGTCAGGAAGCCATACATAGTTTTTTCTGAAAAACTGAGCCATTCTGACCTTTCCTCTTCTTTTAAGCAAATTTTGTGCAGTTCTACTAAAATAAAATGCCATCACTTCCTTGACAATTGAGTGACACTGTACAAAAGGAAATGACTTAACATTACATCATGATGTCAGGTATGTAGTCGACAGGCATTAGAGACAAACATACAGACCTCCTCCGATAACATAATGAACATTAATTTTAACAAATGTGTGACTAGCTTTACCGGGATAATTTGAGTGAACTCTACACCCGTTGTTCCTTAATATAAGACATTTTTGTGGTTCAATTTAAAGTACCCAAACATCTAGTATTTAGAAAAATAGGTAGTAGTTTTCTTGAGCACATATCTGTGAAAGCTCGCCACACTTTATTTATGTCCATACGCTAATGCAACACCATTCGAATACTACAAATATACACTAATCCAGTGGCTAGTGCAACAGTAGAGTAATTAGTTTATTACAGGGTACAGTACAATGGTTTTACTGAACAGATTTCAATAAACTCTAGCACTAGAAGGTTTCTATAAGAATTAACAATACAAAATGTAAAGGTAACAAGTTTCAGCATTGGTATACTAGCTGTGCATGAGCATTAAACCAAATACAAAAGTCTGAAGGTAACTAGCATTATTAACTAATGACAGTATAAAAAAATTGCAAACCATGTACCTCCAAGGTAAATATCATTTCGAACTCGGGGGGACCTTAAAAATTGCTATCCCAATCTTGATAATCGATCAAACATAAAAACTTGATCGAACGAATCAAGAGAACAGCCGGAGGAGGAGGTGCCCACTCTTGACCTTTCCTCTTGTCTTCATAATTGTCTATGCAGTTTAACCAAAATAAAATGACATCACCGCCTTGGCATTTTGGTGACACTGTACAAAAAAATTAACTTATCTCATGAAAGTGAGGTATGTAATCTATAAGCATTAATAGTGCAAAAATCTGAAGGTAGTAACAAGTTTCATCGTTGGTATGCTGGCTGTGCAACAGCATTAGAATGCCTTAGCTGAAAAATCTTTAATACATCCACAATCAACAGCTAACCCTAAAATAATCCAGTGACATTAAATGGCATTGCTTAAATTTATCAGTGGCATTAGACTGAGAGCGGCATTAGTTAAATGTGGCATCACTTTAGTAGTAGCATTGCTTGACTTGACTGCTGGCGTTATACTAACAGCAACAAAAGTGGCAATAAGAGCATGGGAGGCCCATTCGGACAGTGGGCGCACCAGTACGATGTACCTCCACGGACGCAGAGTGGTGAGGGAGGTATGGTTGCCCAGAGCAACAAATATCCAGGCAGTATATGTGGATTACGTCCCATTTTTGTTCTCTTTAGCCACCTTTTTCCTATGCGAGGACAACAAACCGATCGACCTAGTCATTCTCTATTGCGTTGTCATGCCTTTCTACCCTTCTTCAACCAAGAGACACGAGACTCGTTCCTTAGCTACTGATTTCCCCTTTTCAACCTAGATGCGGGTTCGATGCCTACTCTCTTGGACAGTACAGTCTCCCTTCCTTTCCTTATTCAACCCAGACATGGATTAGTCTGCATGAAGTAGGGTTTCCTTTAATAGTGCAAATTATGGTTTTCGTCTGCGTGGCCAGTAGAGCAGAGGATAGCAAATTGGGAAGATGGTGGAGTGGAAAAAGATCCACATGCAACGACGTGGCAGATGGGGCAATAGAACAAGGTTATGGTTCGAAAAGAGGTAGCATACCTGAGGGTCGGCGGGAAGTGGCTTCGCTCGTGGTCGTCGTCCTCCGCACACACTACGGCAGCGATCTTGGAGATGGAGACCATCCCACGCGGGCGCTAGGTCTGAGAGGACGGCCTTGTCGTCAGTGCGTGACCTCGCTCGCCGACGACGAGTGCGTCAACGCTGCACGTCCTTTTCTTCCCCGGCGGATCTGTGACCACCGGTGTGGAGGGAGAGAGGGGTCGTCTTTTTTACATCTGGAGAGAGGGTGGTAGTGTGAGAAGCAAGTGGGAAGACCTTAGCAAGAAAGCGCTCAAGCTCCAGCCTATATATCTTTTTTATACTACTAGTACTGGAGGTGGAGTAGTGGTAGACTAGTTTATATTTTCTCTGCATACAGTACCAGTTAGTCGTGCTTCAAAACTGATCGGCACGCCATTAAAAAAAAGGTCGATAACTAATGCGGCACCTCGGGCCAACGCGGCCAGATCGCATTTTGCACGAGAAATTACACACCATGTTTCGTTGACATGTGGTCCCGTTCCAACATATCAGTGGGACGACAGCGAGTAGTAGGAGTATTTCCGAACGAACATGTAGGCCAGGGCGCCTCTTCGTGAACCGTGACAAACTCGCAACCGTCCACCGACTCTTCGCCTTTCCCTCTCGATTTGGAACTGCTGTCGCACGCTCTTCCTCTCCCTCCTCCATTTTCCTTCAGCCCTTCACCCTTTCTTCTGCCATTGTTCGATCGTCTTCTCCATGGAGGGAACAGGCCGGAAACGACCCCGTTATTATTGCCCCAATCTGAAAGATGACGTGGTGGAGGAACTCATTGATAGGTGCGACTTCATCACCTCGGCTAGCATGGCAGGTTCTTTCAAGGCCATTCTCGACTCAACTAATAACATCATTACAAAGAACCCAAGAGTCAAGGAGCAGTTTGATCTCCCCTATCTTCTTCACCATGACCCTGATGACTGGCGCCGGCACGACGGAGGCCTCGCCCTGTGCAAGTTGATGCCGCTTGATAATGATACGTATGATGTTAAGATGCCATCGCTTGAGGGCAAGGCTTGGGCGGGCACAAATGGAGATTGGGTTGTTTACATTGGGTCCAACTGCGAGTGGGAACTTGTGAATGTGTACACTCGTGACCGCGTTACACTTCCAAAAATCTCCGTAGACTGCCCAGAGGTTGAGCACACCGATATTGTACGCACGTTCAAATACGATCATGGTGTCTGTCTTCTACAGAAGATAGCAATTTGTCGAGTTCCCAACCGCTCTTGGAATTACAACAACTATCAAGTTGTTGCTATCTTCGACAAGCTTGTTGTCGTCCTTGGTGGTTTGACTCGATGGATATTGCTCAAAAATCAGTTTCTGTACACGGATGAGTACTGTGATGCAATTCAATACGAGGGCCTTGTGTTTGCTGCCACCACTCGTGGCACTGTTTTTGCATGGGATCCTCGTAGTTTCGGTACGTTCGTCTTCCACCATAATTATAATTGTTTCATCCACATGCATGCGGGTTAGCAAGTTTCCCTTTACTAATTAACCTTCTTCTTGTGTTTCTAAGGTCCTGTGAACATCCACCACCTATACTTGAAAATTTTTATAAGCAAGGGGGAGATGACGATGGTGATGATCACGAGCATGAGGACGAGCAGCGCCCATATACTCTGTGGCGCCTGGCAACTAATCCTGATGGATCACCTCTTCTTGTGTGTATACAGCCCACTGATGATGTTACTGCTAAGGAAGCAGGTGTAGTCTCCCATGGTCGCACTCTCCGGACCTATTCCAACACCCGTTGCATGGTATTCGGGATGGATACTAGTGTGCTAGCGCCAACTCCTTCTCCCTGGTACAGACTTGATAGCCTTGGAGAAAACTATCTCTTCCTTGGACAAAACTATCCGATGATGGTGAAAGGCGATCCAACTGTTGTTGACACAATGTTACTAGTACCATTTATGAGAAGCAACTGTGTCTATAACTCGGACATTTGGGTGGTTTCCTACCCTGGTACTGATATAGTAGGCCGCTTGAGCCTGGATGATCAGTCCTGCGTGTTCCAGATCGACAATCGATGGCCCGTCCCAGAGAATCACTTGTGGTTCAAAGCAAGCGTTTCCAACACCGAGGAATGGTTGAGTTGAAGTTCATTTCATTGCTTGTTATTTGTTGTGTGGTGAAAACTTTAGTATTTATAATGTATCCTTGTTGTCGATGTGGGTTGATGACCTATTGTATGTAATAAAATGATATGCCTGTGATAAACTTACTAAATTTATGAATGGCTTTCTAGTCGCTTCTCTGAGTGAGTGGTGCGACGAGGCAAAAAAATATTTTCCGAATACATAATTGTACGTGCATTGCAACAGGTTATCAGATGAGGCCAATCAACAATAGTAGTACACTATTTGTCCTAGCTTCACATGCTTCACGCGTCGGGCGGGTATTTTTACTGTAGCCATATGTTAATCTGTTCGATGTATGTAAGCAGCACCTTGAATCCTCGATACTAGTACTATATAGTAGGAGTAAGTAGTAGGAGTAGTAGGGTGGCATGGGCCAGAACAAGCATTCATGTACAGGAGTACGACACACGCCACCACCATGACATCCATCTGACACCATATTATTTCTTGGAGTCCGTGCTAGAGCAATCTCTTCAACCTCGTCGTTTTTCTAACTTCAGCCATCGCGCGGCGGGCGAGGTGGGGGTTTGCCGATAGTCGGTTTCCTTAACTGTGGTCCCACTTGTAAGGCCAACTCCAACGCACGACCCCAAACGGATCTCCGTTTTGCACGAACTCCAATGATAATTTTGACTAGAAAAGCAAGACCAAAGAAAACAAGAACCACAAGAATACATTTTACTACTCCTGTAAGTTGGATTAGTGCCTTCTCAATGCATTCATTGTTAATCTGCGGAGGCTCGATCTTGCGTGCTTCTTTCTTCTTCGAGTGTAAAGAAGTAGACGTTGCTTCCTCGCATCTAGTCTCATGTCTAGCCTCTATTCTAGTAGGAGTATCAACAAGTGCACTAATCTCATCTCAAGCCTCTGTGCTAGCTAAAAGTGATAGAACATCTACTAAATTGCGCTCTATCAATATATGGATGTACTCTTCTTCCCAATACAAAAACTTGCATCCATTCTACTCCCTCCGTTGCATAATACATGCCTTCCATTTGTCAAAATATATATGTATCTAGACATGTTTTAGTATATAGGTACATCCATTTTTGGACAAATGGAAGTCAAGTATTTTGGAACGGAGGGAGTACACAATAAATTTTTTAAGTTAGCACAACTAGTCTAATCCGAGAGCACAACCGAAGATTTGGTCGGGTTCTTCCTCCTTTTGCCGACATGTGGGACATCCAGCATCCAGGTCGTGTCATGAAAGAAAATAGAGTGGTAGTTGAAGCCACGAGATGTGCATCTTGGGTTAAACTGTAAATAGAATCTTACTACTCTTGAGTAACTCCAAAAGCGGCCACCGAAGATCTTTATTGGATTTGTTTTTCATCACCAGAACGTCGAGGTGAAAGATGTGCAGGTTCAGTGGGTCCTCTTGCGTTTTCACTGGCATGTGGGGCCGCATGTGAGCAAACAGACGATGGGCTCTGAGCGTCCGCTGGCTGGCTGAGAAGAGAGATAGAGGAGGGCTGAGCACAGACTACAGGAAATTTATTCTACGTACCTCGATATAGGCTCGATATAGTGGGGTGGCATGGCCCATAACTAGCCTTCACGTCTAGCAGTACGGCACACGGCACCCACACGAGTCCCATCCGACACCAATTTTCTTGGAGTCCGTGCTACAACCATCTCTCCTCCCTCCTATTTTCTCAGCCATCGCGCGGTGGGCGGGGTGGGGGTTTGCCGATAGTCAGTTTGCTCAACTGTGGTCCCACTTGTAAGTGAAAATGCAACACCGCACGCATTCCTGATACGTCTCCAACGTATCTATAATTTTTAATTGCTCCATGCTATATTATCTTCTGTTTTGGATGTTTATGGGATTTATTATACACTTTAATATCATTTTTGGGACTAACCTATTAACCCAGAGCCCAGTGCCAGTTTCTGTTTTTTACCTTGTTTTAGGGTTTCGAAGAAAAGGAAAATCAAATGGAGTCCAATTGAACTGCACTTCATGGAACTCATTTTTGGAAGGAAAGAAGCCCAGAAGACTTGGAGTGCACGTCAGGGGACCTTCGAGGAGGCCACGAGGTAGGGGACGCGCCCACCCCCCCTGGGCGCGCCCTCCACCCTTGTGGGCCCCTCGTGCCCCCCCTGACGTACTTCTTCCGCCTATATATCTCCATATACCCTAAAACAATTGGGGGGCACAATAGATAGGGAGTTCCACCGCCATAAGCCTCCGTAGCCACCGAAAGCCAATCTAGACCCATTCCGGCACCCTGCTGGAGGGGGCAATCCCTCTCCGGTGGCCATCTTCATCATCCCGATGCTCTCCATGACGAGGAGGGAGTAGTTCTCCCTCGGGGCTGAGGGTATGTACCAGTAGCTATGTGTTTGATCTCTCTCTCTCGTGTTCTTGAGATGATACAATCTTGATGTATCGTGAGCTTTGCTATTATATTTGGATCCTATGATTTTTTTTCTCCCCCCTCTACTCTCTTGTAATGGATTGAGTTTCCCCTTTGAAGTTATCTTATCGGGTTGAGTCTTTAAAGATTTGAGAACATTTGATGTATGTCTTGCCGTGCGTATCTGTGCTGACAATGGCATATCACGTGATTCACTTGATGTATGTTTTCGTGATCAACTTGCGGGTTCCGCCCATGAACCTATGCATAGGGGTTGGCACATGTTTTCGTCGAGATTCTCTGGTAGAAACTTTGGGGCACTCTTTGAGGTTCTATGTGTTGGTTGAATAGATGAATTTGAGATTGTGTGATGCATATCGTATAATCATACCCACGGATACTTTAGGTGACATTGGAGTATCTAGGTGACATTAGGGTTTTGGTTGATTTGTGTCTTAAGGTGTTATTCTAGTACGAACTCTAGGGCTGTTTGTGACACTTATAGGAATAGCACAACAGATTGATTGGAAAGAATAACTTTCAGGTGGTTTCGTACCCTACCATAATCTCTTCGTTTGTTCTCCGCTATTAGTGACTTTGGAGTGACTCTTTGTTGTTGAGGGATAGTTATATGACCCAATTATGTTATTATTGTTGAGGGAACTTACACTAGCGAAAGTATGAACCCTAGGCCTTATTTCCTATCATTGCAATACCGTGTATGCTCACTTTTATCACTTGCTACCTTGCTGTTTTTATAATTTCAGATTACAAATACCTTTATCTACTATCCATATACCACTTGTATCACCATCTCTTCACCGAACTAGTGCACCTATACAATTTACCATTGTATTGGGTGTGTTGGGGACACAAGAGACTCTTTGTTATTTGGTTGCAGGGTTGCTTGAGAGAGACCATCTTCATCCTACGCCTCCTACGGATTGATAAACCTTAGGTCATCCACTTGAGGAAAATTTGCTACTGTCCTACAAACCTCTGCACTTGGAGGCCCAACAATGTCTACAAGAAGAAGGTTGTGTAGTAGACATCAAGCTCTTTTATGGCGCCGTTGCCGGGGAGGTTAGTGCTTGAAGGTATATCTTTAGATATTGCAATCGAGCCTTTTAGTTTCTTGTTTTATCACTAGTTTAGTTTATAAAAGAAAACTATAAAAAAATGGAATTGAGTTTGTCTCATACGCTTCACCTTTTTTAATATCTTTCGTGAGTATGATGGAAATGATAATTGTGCTCAAGTGCTAGAAGAAGAAATCTATAAAATGTTTGGCACTAAATATTTGAATAATGATCATGATTGCAATGTTGTTAGTATGAATTCCTTGAATATCTATGATGCTAATGATATGCAAAGCCACAAGCTTGGGGAAGCTATGTTTGATGAAGTTGATATTTTTTGTCCCCCAAATTTTGATGAGAAAATTTATTATGATGAAAGCATGCCTACTATCTATGATGACTATTGTGATGAC